>NW_028122218.1:0-61558 GCF_965194805.1 Balaenoptera borealis
TGTCATCACAATGCTCCATGCTCATATCATCACAATGCTCCATTACCCATGTCATCGATGTGATCCATGACCCCTTTCATCACAATGCTCCATGACCCCAGTCATCACAATGCTCCATAGCCCTTGTCATCACAATGCTCCATTAGCCCTGTCATCACAATGTTCCATGACTCTTGTCATCAAAATGCCTCATGATCCATTTAATCACAATGCTCCATGACTCCTTTCATCACATCCTCCATGATACTTGTCATTACACTGCCCCATGACCTTTTTCAGAACAATGCTCCATGATACCAGTCATCACAATGCTCCATGACCATTGTCGTCACAATGCTCCATGCCCCTTTCAACACAATGCTCCATGACAACTGTCATCACAATGCTCCATGGTCTTTGTCATCACAATTATACATGGCCCCTGTGATCACAGTGCTCCATGACCCCTTTCATCACAATGCTCCATGACCACTGTCATCACAATGCCCCATGACCCCTGTCATCACAATGCTCCATGGCCCCTGTCATTACAATGCTCCATGACCACTGTCATCACAATGTTCCATGACAGATGTCACCACTATCCTCCATGGTCCCTGTAATCACAATGCTCCATTCCCTTGTCAACGCAATGCTCCAGAACTCTTGTCATCATAATGCTCCATGCCCGTCTCATCACAATTCTCCATGACACTTTTCATTAAAATGCTCCATGGCCTTTATCATCACAATGCTCCATGGCCCCTGTTATCACAGTGATCCATGGTACCTTTCATCACAATGCTAGATAACCTCTGTCATCACAATGCCCGAGGACACCTGTCATCAGAATTGGCCATGGCCCTTGTCATCACAATGCTCCATGCCCTTGTCACCACAATGCTCCAGAACTCTGGGCATCATAATGCTCCATGCCCGTCTCATCACAATGCTCCATGACACTTGTCATCAAAATGCTCCATGGCCTTTGTCATCACAATGCTCCATGGCCCCTGTTATCACAGTGCTCCATGTTACCTTTCATCACAATTCTAGATGACCACTGTCATCACAATGCCCCATGACACCTGTCATCACAATTCGCCATGGCCCTTGTCATCACAATGCTCCATGATCCATGTCATCACAATGTTCCTGGACACTTATCATCACAATGAACTATGACCACATTCATCACAATGCTCCATGACCCCTGTCATCACACTGCTCCATGGCCTATGCATTCAAAATGCTCCATGGCCCCTGTAATCACATTGCTCCATGATCCCTTTCATCACAATGCTCCAAGACCGCTGTCATCACAAGGCCCCATGACGCGTATCATCATAATGCTCCAAGGCCCCTCTCATCACAATGCTCCATGAACCCTGTCATCACAATGTTCCATGACACTTGTCATCACAGTGCTCCATGAACCCCTGTCATCACAATATTCACTGCCCATGTAATCACAATGCTCCTGGTCTCCTGTAATCACAGTGCTCCATACCCTTTTCATCACAATGCTCCAGAACACTTGTCAACATAATGCTCCATGCCCGTGTCATCACAATGCTTGAAGAACCTTGTCATCACAATGCTCCATGAACCGTGTCATCACAAGGTTCCAGGACCCTTGTCATCACAATGATCCATGACCCCTGTCATCTCAATGCTCCATGATCTTTGTATTCACAATGCTCCCTGGCCCCTATAATTGCGGTGATCCATGACCCCTGTCATCACAATGCTCCCTGGTATATTTCATCACAATTCTAGATGACCACTGTCATCACAGTGCTCCACGGCCCCTGTCGTCAGAGTCCTCCATGATACCTTTCATTACAATTCTACATGACCACTGTCATCACAATGCCCCATGACACCTGTCATCACAATTCGCCATGGCACTTGTCATCACAAAGCTCCATGAACCATGTCATCACAATGTTCATGGACACTTGTCATCACAATGCTCCATGACAACTTACATCACAATGCTCCTTGACCCCTGTCATTTCATTGCTCCATGGCCTATGCATTCACAATGCTCCATGGCCCCTGTAATCACATTGCTCCATGATCCCTTTCATCACAATGCTCCAAGACCGCTGTCATCACAATGCCCCATGACGCCTATCATCATAATGCTCCAAGGCCCCTCTCATCACAGTGCTCCATGATCCCTCTCATCACAATGTTCCATGACACTAGTCATCACAGTGCTCCATGACCCCTGTCATCACAATATTCACTGCCCATGTAATCACAATGCTCCTGGTCCCCTGTAATCACAATGCTCCATACCCTTTTCATCACAATGCTCCAGAACTCTTGTCATCATAATGCTGCATGCCCGTGTCATCACAGTGCTCCATGTCCACTTTCATCACAATGCTCCTTGACCCCTGTCATCACAATGCTCCATGGCCTATGTATTCACAATGCTCCATGGCCCCTGTAATCACATTGCTCCATGATCCTTTTCATCACAATGCTCTATGACCACTGTCATCACAATGCCACATGACACCTGTCATCACAATGCTCTATAGCCCCTGTCAGCACAATGTTCCATGACAGGTATCATCACAATGATACAAGACTGCTGTCATCAGAATGTTCCCTGCTCTTGTCATCTCAATGCTCCCTGGCCCCTGTTATCACAATGCTCCATGTCCATATCATCACAATGCTCCATTACACATGTCATCGTAGTGATCCATGACCCCTTTCATCACAATGCTGCATGACACCTGTCATCACAATGCTCCATAGCCCTTGTCATCACAATGCTCCATTAGCCCTGTCATCACAATGTTCCATGACTCTTGTCATCAAAATGCCTCATGATCCATTTAATCACAATGCTCCATGACTCCTTTCATCACATCCTCCATGATACTTGTCATTACACTGCCCCATGACCTTTTTCAGAACAATGCTCCATGATACCAGTCATCACAATGCTCCATGACCATTGTCGTCACAATGCTCCATGCCCCTTTCAACACAATGCCCCATGACACCTGTCATCACAATTCGCCATCGCACTTGTCATCACAATGCTCCATGAACCCTGTCATCACAATGTTCCATGACAGTTGTCATCACAATGTTCCATGACCCTGTAATCACAATGCTCCATGCCCTTGTCATCACAATGCTCCAGAACTCTTGTCATCATAATGATGAATGCTCGTGTCATCACAAAGCTCCATGATACTTGTCATCACAATGTTCCATTGCCTTGTCATTACAATACTCCATGGCCCCTGTCATCACAGTGCTCCATGATACCTTTTATCACAATTCTAGATGACCACTGTCATCACAATGCCCCAAGACACATGTCATAACAATTCGCCATGGCCCTTGCCATCACAATGCTCCATGACCCGTGTCATCACAATGGTCCCGGACACTTGTCATCACAATGATCCATGACCACTTACATCACAATGCTCCTTGACTCCTGTCATCACAATGCTCCATAGCCTATGCATTCGCAATGCTACATGGTCCCTGTAATCACATTGCTCCATGATCCATTTCATCACAATGCTCTATGACCACTGTCATTACAATGCCACATTATACCTGTCATCACAATGCTCCATGGCCCCTGTCAGCACAATGTTCCATGACAGATGTCATCACTCTCCTCCATGGTCCCTGTAATCACAATGCTCCATTCCCTTGTCAACGCAATGCTCCAGAACTCTTGTCATCATAATGCTCCATGCCCGTCTCATCACAATTCTCCATGACACTTTTCATTAAAATGCTCCATGGCCTTTATCATCACAATGCTCCATGGCCCCTGTTATCACATTGATCCATTGTACCTTTCATCACAATGCTAGATAACCTCTGTCATCACAATGCCCGATGACACCTGTCATCAGAATTGGCCATGGCCCTTGTCATCACAATGCTCCATGCCCTTGTCAACGCAATGCTCCAGAACTCTTGGCATCATAATGCTCCATGCCCGTCTCATCACAATGCTCCATGACACTTGTCATCAAAATGCTCCATGGCCTTTGTCATCACAATGCTCCATGGCCCCTGTTATCACAGTGCTCCATGTTACCTTTCCTCATAATTCTCGATGACCACTGTCATCACAATGCCCCATGACACCTGTCACCACAATTCGCCATGGCCCTTGTCATCACAATGCTCCATGATCCATGTCATCACAATGTTCCTGGACACTTATCATCACAATGAACTATGACCACATTCATCACAATGCTCCATGACCCCTGTCATCACACTGCTCCTTGGACTATGCATTCAAAATGCTCCATGGCCCCTGTAATCACATTGCTCCATGATCCCTTTCATCACAATGTTCTATGACCACTCTCATCACAATACCCCATGACGCCTATCATCATAATGCTCCAAGGCCCCTCTCATCACAGTGCTCCATGAACCCTGTCATCACAATGTTCCATGACACTTGTCATCACAGTGCTCCATGAACACCTGTCATCACAATATTCACTGCCCATGTAATCACAATGCTCCTGGTCCCCTGTAATCACAGTGCTCCATACCCTTTTCATCACAATGCTCCAGAACTCTTGTCATCATAATGCTCCATGCCCGTGTCATCACAATGCTTGAAGAACCTTGTCATCACAATGCTCCATGAACCGTGTCATCACAAGGTTCCAGGACCCTTGTCATCACAATGATCCATGACCCCTGTCATCTCAATGCTCCATGATCTTTGTATTCACAATGCTCCCTGGCCCCTATAATTGCGGTGATCCATGACCCCTGTCATCACAATGCTCCCTGGTATATTTCATCACAATTCTAGATGACCACTGTCATCACAGTGCTCCACGGCCCCTGTCGTCAGAATCCTCCATGATACCGTTCATTACAATTCTACATGACCACTGTCATCACAATGCCCCATGACACCTGTCATCACAATTCGCCATGGCACTTGTCATCACAATGCTCCATGAACCATGTCATCACAATGTTCATGGACAATAGTCATGACAATGCTCCATGACAACTTACATCACAATGCTCCTTGACCCCTGTCATTTCATTGCTCCATGGCCTATGCATTCACAATGCTCCATGGTCCCTGTAATCACAATGCTCCATACCCTTGTCATCGCAATGCTCCAGATCACTTCTCATCATAATGCTCCATGCCCGTGTCATCACAATGCTCCATGGCCCCTGTCATCACAGTGCTCCGTGATACCTTTCATCCTAATGATAGATGACCACTGTCATCACAATGCTCCATGACACCTGTCATCAGAATTGGCCATGGCCCTTGTCATCACAATGCTCCAGGACACTTGTCTTCACAATGGTCCATGGCGCATTTCATCACAATGCTCCATGACCACTTTCATCAAATTGCTCCATGATGCCTGTCATCACAATGCTCCATGGCCTTTGTCATCAAAATTCTACATGGCCCCTGTAATAACAGTGCTTCAGGACAACTTTTATCACAATGCTCCATGACCACTCTCATCACAATGCCAGATAAGACCTTTCATGACAATGCTCCATGGCCCTTGTCATCACAATATTCTATGACTTCTGTCATCACAATGCTCCATGCCCCTGTCATCACAATGCCCCATCACCCCTGCTATTACAATGCTCCATGACCCCTGTCGTCGCAATGCTCCGAAACCCTTGTCATCACAATATTCCATGATCCGTGTAATCACGATGATCCATGAACCATTTCTGTACAATGCTCCAGTACCCCTTTCATTAAAATGCTCCATGGCACTTGTCATCAGAATGCTCCAGGAACCCTTCCATCACAATAATCCATGACCCGTTTCCTCACAATTCTCCAGGACCGCTTTCATCACAATGCTCCATTCCCTTGTCATCTCAATGCTTCATGGCCCCTGTCATCAAAATGATCCATGCCCTTGTCATCAAAATGCTCCAGAACTCTTGTCATCACTATGCTCCATGCCCATGTCATCAAAATGCTGCATGGCCCCTGTCATCACAATGCTGCATGACCCCTGTCATCACAATGCTCCATGCCCGTATCATCACAATGCTCCATTACCCATGTCATCGTAGTGATCCATGACCCCTTACATCACAATGCTGCATGACACCTGTCATCACAATGCTCCGTGGTCTTTGTCATCACAATGCTCCATGACCACTGTCATCACCATGCCCCATGACCCCATTCATCACAATGCTCCATAGCCCTTGTCATCACAATGCTCCATTAGCGCTGTCATCACAATGTTCCATGACTCTTGTCATCAAAATGCCTCATGATCCATTTAATCACAATGCTCCATGACTCCTTTCATCACATCCTCCATGATACTTGTCATTACACTGCCCCATGACCTCTTTCAGAACAATGCTCCATGATACCAGTCATCACAATGCTCCATGACCATTGTCGTCACAATGCTCCATGCCCCTTTCAACACAATGCTCCATGACAACTGTCATCACAATGCTCCATGGCCTTTGTCATCACAATTATACATGGCCCCTGTGATCACAGTGCTCCATGACCCCTTTCATCACAATGCTCCATGACCACTGTCATCACAATGCCCCATGACCCCTGTCATCACAATGCTCCATGACCCCTGTCATTACAATGCTCCATGACCACTGTCATCACAATGTTCCATGATCGCTGTAATCACAATGACTCATGACACCTTTCCTCAGAAGGCTCCAGTACGCCTGTCATCACAATGCTCCAATGACCGTCTCATCACAATGCTCCATGATCCCTGTCAGCACAACGTTCCATGACAATTGTCATCACAATGCTCCATGACACCTGTCATCACAATGTTGCCTGCCCATGTCATCAAAATGCTCCATGTCCCCTGTAATCACAATGTTCCATTACACCTGTCTTCACAATGTTCCCTGCCCATGTCATCACAATGCTCCATTACCAATGTAATCAAAATGTTCGCCTGCCCTTGTCATCAAAATGCTCCATGGCCCCTTTAATCACAATGCTCCATGAACCCTGTCATCACAATATTCCATGACAATTGTCATCACAATGCTCCATGACCCTGTAATCACAATGCTCCATGCCCTTGTCATCACGATGCTCCAGAACTCTTGTCATCATAATGATGAATGCTCGTGTCATCACAAAGCTCCATGATACTTGTCATCACAATGTTCCATGGCCTTGTCATTACAATACTCCATGGCCCCTGTCATCACAGTGCTCCATGATACCTTTTATCACAATTCTAGATGACCACTGTCATCACAATGCCCCAAGACACATGTCATCACAATTCACCATGGCCTTTGCCATCACAATGCTCCATGACCCGTGTCATCACAATGGTCCAGGACACTTGTCATCACAATGATCCATGACCCCTGTCATCACACTGCTCCATGGCCTATGCATTCAAAATGCTCCATGGCCCCTGTAATCACATTGCTCCATGATCCCTTTCATCACGATGTTCTATGACCACTCTCATCACAATACCCCATGACGCCTATCATCATAATGCTCCAAGGCCCCTCTCATCACAATGCTCCATGAACCCTGTCATCACAATGTTCCATGACACTTGTCATCACAGTGCTCCATGAACCCCTGTCATCACAATATTCACTGCCCATGTAATCACAACGCTCCTGGTCCCCTGTAATCACAGTGCTCCATACCCTTTTCATCACAATGCTCCAGAACTCTTGTCATCATAATGCTCCATGCCCGTGTCATCACAATGCTTGAAGAACCTTGTCATCACAATGCTCCATGAACCGTGTCATCACAAGGTTCCAGGACCCTTGTCATCACAATGATCCATGACCCCTGTCATCTCAATGCTCCATGATCTTTGTATTCACAATGCTCCATGGCCCCTATAATTGCGGTGATCCATGACCCCTGTCATCACAATGCTCCCTGGTATATTTCATCACAATTCTAGATGACCACTGTCATCACAGTGCTCCACGGCCCCTGTCGTCAGAGTCCTCCATGATACCTTTCATTACAATTCTACATGACCACTGTTATCACAATGCCCCATGACACCTGTCATCACAATTCGCCATGGCACTTGTCATCACAATGCTCCATGAACCATGTCATCACAATGTTCATGGACACTTGTCATCACAATGCTCCATGACAACTTACATCACAATGCTCCTTGACCCCTGTCATTTCATTGCTCCATGGCCTATGCATTCACAATGCTCCATGGCTCCGGTAATCACATTGCTCCATGATCCCTTTCATCACAATGCTCCAAGACCGCTGTCATCACAATGCCCCATGACGCCTATCATCATAATGCTCCAAGGCCCCTCTCATCACCATACTCCATGATCCCTGTCATCACAATGTTCCATGACACTAGTCATCACAGTGCTCCATGACCCCTGTCATCACAATATTCACTGCCCATGTAATCACAATGCTCTTGTTCCCCTGTAATCACAATGCTCCATAACCTTGTCATCACAATGCTCCAGAACTCTTGTCATCATAATGCTCCATGCCCGTGTCATCACAGTGCTCCATGACCACTTTCATCACAATGCTCCTTGACCCCTGTCATCACAATGCTCTATGACCACTGTCATCACAATGCCACATGTCACCTGTAATCACATTGCTCCATGATCCTTTTCATCACAATGCTCTATGACCACTGTCATCACAATGCCACATGACACCTGTCATCACAATGCTCTATAGCCCCTGTCAGCACAATGTTCCATGACAGGTATCATCACAATGATACATGACTGCTGTCATCAGAATGTTCCCTGCTCTTGTCATCTCAATGCTCCCTGGCCCCTGTTATCACAATGCTCCATGTCCATATCATCACAATGCTCCATTACACATGTCATCGTAGTGATCCATGACCCCTTTCATCACAATGCTGCATGACACCTGTCATCACAATGCTCCATAGCCCTTGTCATCACAATGCTCCATTAGCCCTGTCATCACAATGTTCCATGACTCTTGTCATCAAAATGCCTCATGATCCATTTAATCACAATGCTCCATGACTCCTTTCATCACATCCTCCATGATACTTGTCATTACACTGCCCCATGACCTTTTTCAGAACAATGCTCCATGATACCAGTCATCACAATGCTCCATGACCATTGTCGTCACAATGCTCCATGCCCCTTTCAACACAATGCCCCATGACACCTGTCATCACAATTCGCCATCGCACTTGTCATCACAATGCTCCATGAACCCTGTCATCACAATGTTCCATGACAGTTGTCATCACAATGTTCCATGACCCTGTAATCACAATGCTCCATGCCCTTGTCATCACAATGCTCCAGAACTCTTGTCATCATAATGATGAATGCTCGTGTCATCACAAAGCTCCATGATACTTGTCATCACAATGTTCCATTGCCTTGTCATTACAATACTCCATGGCCCCTGTCATCACAGTGCTCCATGATACCTTTTATCACAATTCTAGATGACCACTGTCATCACAATGCCCCAAGACACATGTCATAACAATTCGCCATGGCCCTTGCCATCACAATGCTCCATGACCCGTGTCATCACAATGGTCCCGGACACTTGTCATCACAATGATCCATGACCACTTACATCACAATGCTCCTTGACTCCTGTCATCACAATGCTCCATAGCCTATGCATTCGCAATGCTACATGGTCCCTGTAATCACATTGCTCCATGATCCATTTCATCACAATGCTCTATGACCACTGTCATTACAATGCCACATTATACCTGTCATCACAATGCTCCATGGCCCCTGTCAGCACAATGTTCCATGACAGATGTCATCACTGTCCTCCATGGTCCCTGTAATCACAATGCTCCATTCCCTTGTCAACGCAATGCTCCAGAACTCTTGTCATCATAATGCTCCATGCCCGTCTCATCACAATTCTCCATGACACTTTTCATTAAAATGCTCCATGGCCTTTATCATCACAATGCTCCATGGCCCCTGTTATCACATTGATCCATTGTACCTTTCATCACAATGCTAGATAACCTCTGTCATCACAATGCCCGATGACACCTGTCATCAGAATTGGCCATGGCCCTTGTCATCACAATGCTCCATGCCCTTGTCAACGCAATGCTCCAGAACTCTTGGCATCATAATGCTCCATGCCCGTCTCATCACAATGCTCCATGACACTTGTCATCAAAATGCTCCATGGCCTTTGTCATCACAATGCTCCATGGCCCCTGTTATCACAGTGCTCCATGTTACCTTTCCTCATAATTCTCGATGACCACTGTCATCACAATGCCCCATGACACCTGTCACCACAATTCGCCATGGCCCTTGTCATCACAATGCTCCATGATCCATGTCATCACAATGTTCCTGGACACTTATCATCACAATGAACTATGACCACATTCATCACAATGCTCCATGACCCCTGTCATCACACTGCTCCATGGACTATGCATTCAAAATGCTCCATGGCCCCTGTAATCACATTGCTCCATGATCCCTTTCATCACAATGTTCTATGACCACTCTCATCACAATACCCCATGACGCCTATCATCATAATGCTCCAAGGCCCCTCTCATCACAGTGCTCCATGAACCCTGTCATCACAATGTTCCATGACACTTGTCATCACAGTGCTCCATGAACACCTGTCATCACAATATTCACTGCCCATGTAATCACAATGCTCCTGGTCCCCTGTAATCACAGTGCTCCATACCCTTTTCATCACAATGCTCCAGAACTCTTGTCATCATAATGCTCCATGCCCGTGTCATCACAATGCTTGAAGAACCTTGTCATCACAATGCTCCATGAACCGTGTCATCACAAGGTTCCAGGACCCTTGTCATCACAATGATCCATGACCCCTGTCATCTCAATGCTCCATGATCTTTGTATTCACAATGCTCCCTGGCCCCTATAATTGCGGTGATCCATGACCCCTGTCATCACAATGCTCCCTGGTATATTTCATCACAATTCTAGATGACCACTGTCATCACAGTGCTCCACGGCCCCTGTCGTCAGAATCCTCCATGATACCGTTCATTACAATTCTACATGACCACTGTCATCACAATGCCCCATGACACCTGTCATCACAATTCGCCATGGCACTTGTCATCACAATGCTCCATGAACCATGTCATCACAATGTTCATGGACAATAGTCATGACAATGCTCCATGACAACTTACATCACAATGCTCCTTGACCCCTGTCATTTCATTGCTCCATGGCCTATGCATTCACAATGCTCCATGGTCCCTGTAATCACAATGCTCCATACCCTTGTCATCGCAATGCTCCAGATCACTTCTCATCATAATGCTCCATGCCCGTGTCATCACAATGCTCCATGGCCCCTGTCATCACAGTGCTCCGTGATACCTTTCATCCTAATGATAGATGACCACTGTCATCACAATGCTCCATGACACCTGTCATCAGAATTGGCCATGGCCCTTGTCATCACAATGCTCCAGGACACTTGTCTTCACAATGGTCCATGGCGCATTTCATCACAATGCTCCATGACCACTTTCATCAAATTGCTCCGTGATGCCTGTCATCACAATGCTCCATGGCCTTTGTCATCAAAATTCTACATGGCCCCTGTAATAACAGTGCTTCAGGACAACTTTTATCACAATGCTCCATGACCACTCTCATCACAATGCCAGATAAGACCTTTCATGACAATGCTCCATGGCCCTTGTCATCACAATATTCTATGACTTCTGTCATCACAATGCTCCATGCCCCTGTCATCACAATGCCCCATCACCCCTGCTATTACAATGCTCCATGACCCCTGTCGTCGCAATGCTCCGAAACCCTTGTCATCACAATATTCCATGATCCGTGTAATCACGATGATCCATGAACCATTTCTGTACAATGCTCCAGTACCCCTTTCATTAAAATGCTCCATGGCACTTGTCATCAGAATGCTCCAGGAACCCTTCCATCACAATAATCCATGACCCGTTTCCTCACAATTCTCCAGGACCGCTTTCATCACAATGCTCCATTCCCTTGTCATCTCAATGCTTCATGGCCCCTGTCATCAAAATGATCCATGCCCTTGTCATCAAAATGCTCCAGAACTCTTGTCATCACTATGCTCCATGCCAATGTCATCAAAATGCTGCATGGCCCCTGTCATCACAATGCTGCATGACCCCTGTCATCACAATGCTCCATGCCCGTATCATCACAATGCTCCATTACCCATGTCATCGTAGTGATCCATGACCCCTTACATCACAATGCTGCATGACACCTGTCATCACAATGCTCCGTGGTCTTTGTCATCACAATGCTCCATGACCACTGTCATCACCATGCCCCATGACCCCATTCATCACAATGCTCCATAGCCCTTGTCATCACAATGCTCCATTAGCGCTGTCATCACAATGTTCCATGACTCTTGTCATCAAAATGCCTCATGATCCATTTAATCACAATGCTCCATGACTCCTTTCATCACATCCTCCATGATACTTGTCATTACACTGCCCCATGACCTCTTTCAGAACAATGCTCCATGATACCAGTCATCACAATGCTCCATGACCATTGTCGTCACAATGCTCCATGCCCCTTTCAACACAATGCTCCATGACAACTGTCATCACAATGCTCCATGGCCTTTGTCATCACAATTATACATGGCCCCTGTGATCACAGTGCTCCATGACCCCTTTCATCACAATGCTCCATGACCACTGTCATCACAATGCCCCATGACCCCTGTCATCACAATGCTCCATGACCCCTGTCATTACAATGCTCCATGACCACTGTCATCACAATGTTCCATGATCGCTGTAATCACAATGACTCATGACACCTTTCCTCAGAAGGCTCCAGTACGCCTGTCATCACAATGCTCCAATGACCGTCTCATCACAATGCTCCATGATCCCTGTCAGCACAACGTTCCATGACAATTGTCATCACAATGCTCCATGACACCTGTCATCACAATGTTGCCTGCCCATGTCATCAAAATGCTCCATGTCCCCTGTAATCACAATGTTCCATTACACCTGTCTTCACAATGTTCCCTGCCCATGTCATCACAATGCTCCATTACCAATGTAATCAAAATGTTCGCCTGCCCTTGTCATCAAAATGCTCCATGGCCCCTTTAATCACAATGCTCCATGAACCCTGTCATCACAATATTCCATGACAATTGTCATCACAATGCTCCATGACCCTGTAATCACAATGCTCCATGCCCTTGTCATCACGATGCTCCAGAACTCTTGTCATCATAATGATGAATGCTCGTGTCATCACAAAGCTCCATGATACTTGTCATCACAATGTTCCATGGCCTTGTCATTACAATACTCCATGGCCCCTGTCATCACAGTGCTCCATGATACCTTTTATCACAATTCTAGATGACCACTGTCATCACAATGCCCCAAGACACATGTCATCACAATTCACCATGGCCCTTGCCATCACAATGCTCCATGACCCGTGTCATCACAATGGTCCAGGACACTTGTCATCACAATGATCCATGACACCTGTCATCACACTGCTCCATGGCCTATGCATTCAAAATGCTCCATGGCCCCTGTAATCACATTGCTCCATGATCCCTTTCATCACGATGTTCTATGACCACTCTCATCACAATACCCCATGACGCCTATCATCATAATGCTCCAAGGCCCCTCTCATCACAATGCTCCATGAACCCTGTCATCACAATGTTCCATGACACTTGTCATCACAGTGCTCCATGAACCCCTGTCATCACAATATTCACTGCCCATGTAATCACAACGCTCCTGGTCCCCTGTAATCACAGTGCTCCATACCCTTTTCATCACAATGCTCCAGAACTCTTGTCATCATAATGCTCCATGCCCGTGTCATCACAATGCTTGAAGAACCTTGTCATCACAATGCTCCATGAACCGTGTCATCACAAGGTTCCAGGACCCTTGTCATCACAATGATCCATGACCCCTGTCATCTCAATGCTCCATGATCTTTGTATTCACAATGCTCCATGGCCCCTATAATTGCGGTGATCCATGACCCCTGTCATCACAATGCTCCCTGGTATATTTCATCACAATTCTAGATGACCACTGTCATCACAGTGCTCCACGGCCCCTGTCGTCAGAGTCCTCCATGATACCTTTCATTACAATTCTACATGACCACTGTTATCACAATGCCCCATGACACCTGTCATCACAATTCGCCATGGCACTTGTCATCACAATGCTCCATGAACCATGTCATCACAATGTTCATGGACACTTGTCATCACAATGCTCCATGACAACTTACATCACAATGCTCCTTGACCCCTGTCATTTCATTGCTCCATGGCCTATGCATTCACAATGCTCCATGGCTCCGGTAATCACATTGCTCCATGATCCCTTTCATCACAATGCTCCAAGACCGCTGTCATCACAATGCCCCATGACGCCTATCATCATAATGCTCCAAGGCCCCTCTCATCACAATACTCCATGATCCCTGTCATCACAATGTTCCATGACACTAGTCATCACAGTGCTCCATGACCCCTGTCATCACAATATTCACTGCCCATGTAATCACAATGCTCTTGTTCCCCTGTAATCACAATGCTCCATAACCTTGTCATCACAATGCTCCAGAACTCTTGTCATCATAATGCTCCATGCCCGTGTCATCACAGTGCTCCATGACCACTTTCATCACAATGCTCCTTGACCCCTGTCATCACAATGCTCTATGACCACTGTCATCACAATGCCACATGTCACCTGTAATCACATTGCTCCATGATCCTTTTCATCACAATGCTCTATGACCACTGTCATCACAATGCCACATGACACCTGTCATCACAATGCTCTATAGCCCCTGTCAGCACAATGTTCCATGACAGGTATCATCACAATGATACATGACTGCTGTCATCAGAATGTTCCCTGCTCTTGTCATCTCAAAGCTCCCTGGCCCCTGTTATCACAATGCTCCATGCCCATATCATCACAATGCTCCATTACCCATGTCATCGTAGTGATCCATGACCCCTTTCATCACAATGCTGCATGACACCTGTCATCACAATTCTCCATAGCCCTTGTCATCACAATGCTCCATTAGCCCTGTCATCACAATGTTCCATGACTCTTGTCATCAAAATGCCTCATGATCCATTTAATCACAATGCTCCATGACTCCTTTCATCACATCCTCCATGATACTTGTCATTACACTGCCCCATGACCTTTTTCAGAACAATGCTCCATGATACCAGTCATCACAATGCTCCATGACCATTGTCGTCACAATGCTCCATGCCCCTTTCAACACAATGCCCCATGACACCTGTCATCACAATTCGCCATGGCACTTGTCATCACAACGCTCCATGAACCATGTCATCACAAAAATCATGGACACTTGTCATCACAATGCTCCATGACATCTTACATCACAATGCTCCTTGACACCTGTCATTTCATTGCTCCATGGCCTATGCATTAACAATGCTCCATGGCTCCTGTAAGCACGTTGCTCCATGATCCCTTTCATCACAATGCTCCAAGACCGCTGTCATCACAATGCCCCATGATGCCTATCATCATAATGCTCTAAGGCCCCTCTCATCACAATGCTCCATGATCCCTGTCATCACAATGTTCCATGACACTAGTCATCACAGTGCTCCATGACCCCTGTCATCACAATATTCACTGCCCATGTAATCACAATGCTCCTGGTCCCCTGTAATCATAGTGCTCCATACCCTTGTCATCACAATGCTCCAGAACTCTTGTCATCATAATGCTCCATGCCCGTGTCATCACAATGCTTGAAGAACCTTGTCATCACAATGCTCCATGAACCGTGTCATCACAAGGTTCCAGGACCCTTGTCATCACAATGATCCGTGACCCCTGTCATCTCAATGCTCCATGATCTTTGTATTCACAATGCTCCATGGCCCCTATAATTGCGGTGATCCATGACCCCTGTCATCACAATGCTCCCTGGTATATTTCATCACAATTCTAGATGACCACTGTCATCACAGTGCTCCACGGCCCCTGTCATCAGAGTCCTCCCTGATACCTTTCATCACAATTCTATATGACCGCTCTCATCACAATTCCACATGACACCTGTCATCACAATGCTCCATGAACCATGTCATCACAATGTTCATGGACAATAGTCATCACAATGCTCCATGACAACTTACATCACAATGCTCCTTGACCCCTGTCATTTAATTGCTCCATGGCCTATGCATTCACAATGCTCCATGGCTCCTGTAATCACATTGCTCCATGATCCCTTTCATCACAATGCTCCAAGACCTCTGTCATCACAATGCCCCATGAAGCCTATCATCATAATGCTCCAAGGCCCCTCTCATCACAATGCTCCATGATCCCTGTCATCACAATGTTCCATGACACTAGTCATCACAGTGCTCCATGACCCCTGTCATCACAATATTCACTGCCCATGTAATCACAATGCTCCTGGTCCCCTGTAATCACAATGCTCCATACCCTTGTCATCACAATGCTCCAGAACTCTTGTCATCATAATGCTCCATTCCCATGTCATCACAATGCTCCATGACCACTTTCATCACAATGCTCCTTGACCCCTGTCATCACAATGCTCTATGACCACTGTCATCACAATGCCACATGACACCTGTCATCACAATGCTCTATAGCCCCTGTCAGCACAATGTTCCATGACAGGTATCATCACAATGATCCATGACTGCTGTCATCACAATGTTCCCTGCCCTTGTCATTCTCAATGCTCCCTGGCCCCTGTCATCACAATGCTCCATGCTCTTATCATCACAATGCTCCATTACCCATGTCATCGTAGTGATCCATGACCCCTTTCATCACAACGCTCCATGACCCCAGTCATCACAATGCTCCATAGCCCTTGTCATCACAATGCTCCATTAGCCCTGTCATCACAATGTTCCATGACTCTTGTCATCAAAATGCCTCATGATCCATTTAATCACAATGCTCCATGACTCCTTTCATCACATCCTCCATGATACTTGTCATTACACTGCCCCATGACCTTTTTCAGAACAATGTTCCATGATACCAGTCATCACAATGCTCCATGACCATTGTCGTCACAATGCTCCATGCCCCTTTCAACACAATGCTCCATGACAACTGTCATCACAATGCTCCATGGTCTTTGTCATCACAATTATACATGGCCCATGTGATCACAGTGCTCCATGACCCCTTTCATCACAATGCTCCATGACCACTGTCATCACAATGTTCCATGATCGCTGTAATCACAATGACTCATGACACCTTTCCTCAGAAGGCTCCAGTACGCCTGTCATCACAATGCTCCAATGACCGTCTCATCACAATGCTCCATGATCCTTGTCAGCACAACGTTCCATGACAATTGTCATCACAATGCTCCATGACACCTGTCATCACAATGTTGCCTGCCCCTGTCATCAAAATGCTCCATGTCCCCTGTAATCACAATGTTCCATTACACCTGTCTTCACAATGTTCCCTGCCCATGTCATCACAATGCTCCATTACCAATGTAATCAAAATGTTCGCCTGCCCTTGTCATCAAAATGCTCCATGGCCCCTTTAATCACAATGCTCCATGAACCCTGTCATCACAATGTTCCATGACAGTTGTCATCACAATGCTCCATGACCCTGTAATCACAATGCTCCATGCCCTTGTCATCACAATGCTCCAGAACTCTTGTCATCATAATGATGAATGCTCGTGTCATCACAAAGCTCCATGATACTTGTCATCACAATGTTCCATGGCCTTGTCATTACAATACTCCATGGCCCCTGTCATCACAGTGCTCCATGATACCTTTTATCACAATTCTAGATGACCACTGTCATCACAATGCCCCAAGACACATGTCATCACAATTCGCCATGGCCCCTGCCATCACAATGCTCCATGACCCATGTCATCACAATGGTCCAGGACACTTGTCATCACAATGATCCATGACCACTTACATCACAATGCTCCTTGACTCCTGTCATCACAATGCTCCATAGCCTATGCATTCGCAATGCTACATGGTCCCTGTAATCACATTGCTCCATGATCCATTTCATCACAATGCTCTATGACCCCTGTCATTACAATGCCACATTATACCTGTCATCACAATGCTCCATGGCCCCTGTCAGCACAATGTTCCATGACAGATGTCATCACTCTCCTCCATGGTCCCTGTAATCACAATGCTCCATTCCCTTGTCAACGCAATGCTCCAGAACTCTTGTCATCATAATGCTCCATGCCCGTCTCATCACAATTCTCCATGACACTTTTCATTAAAATGCTCCATGGCCTTTATCATCACAATGCTCCATGGCCCCTGTTATCACAGTGATCCATGGTACCTTTCATCACAATGCTAGATAACCTCTGTCATCACAATGCCCGAGGACACCTGTCATCAGAATTGGCCATGGCCCTTGTCATCACAATGCTCCATGCCCTTGTCACCACAATGCTCCAGAACTCTGGGCATCATAATGCTCCATGCCCGTCTCATCACAATGTTCCATGACACTTGTCATCAAAATGCTCCATGGCCTTTGTCATCACAATGCTCCATGGCCCCTGTTATCACAGTGCTCCATGTTACCTTTCCTCATAATTCTCGATGACCACTGTCATCACAATGCCCCATGACACCTGTCATCACAATTCGCCATGGCCCTTGTCATCACAATGCTCCATGATCCATGTCATCACAATGTTCCTGGACACTTATCATCACAATGAACTATGACCACATTCATCACAATGTTCCATGACCCCTGTCATCACACTGCTCCATGGACTATGCATTCAAAATGCTCCATGGCCCCTGTAATCACATTGCTCCATGATCCCTTTCATCACAATGTTCTATGACCACTCTCATCACAATACCCCATGACGCCTATCATCATAATGCTCCAAGGCCCCTCTCATCACAATGCTTCATGAACACTGTCATCACAATATGCCATGACACTTGTCATCACAGTGCTCCATGAACACCTGTCATCACAATATTCACTGCCCATGTAATCACAATGCTCCATACCCTTTTCATCACAATGCTCCAGAACTCTTGTCATCATAATGCTCCATGCCCGTGTCATCACAATGCTTGAAGAACCTTGTCATCACAATGCTCCATGAACCGTGTCATCACAAGGTTCCAGGACCCTTGTCATCACAATGATCCATGACCCCTGTCATCTCAATGCTCCATGATCTTTGTATTCACAATGCTCCCTGGCCCCTATAATTGCGGTGATCCATGACCCCTGTCATCACAATGCTCCCTGGTATATTTCATCACAATTCTAGATGACCACTGTCATCACAGTGCTCCACGGCCCCTGTCGTCAGAGTCCTCCATGATACCTTTCATTACAATTCTACATGACCACTGTCATCACAATGCCGCATGACACCTGTCATCACAATTCGCCATGGCACTTGTCATCACAATGCTCCATGAACCATGTCATCACAATGTTCATGGACAATAGTCATGACAATGCTCCATGACAACTTACATCACAATGCTCCTTGAACCCTGTCATTTCATTGCTCCATGGCCTATGCATTCACAATGCTCCATGGCCCCTGTAATCACATTGCTCCATGATCCCTTTCATCACAATATTCTAATGTTCTATGACCACTCTCATCACAATACGCCATGACGCCTATCATCATAATGCTCCAAGGACCCTCTCATCACAATGCTCCATGATCCCTGTCATCACAATGTTCCATGACACTAGTCATCACAGTGCTCCATGACCCCTGTCATCACAATATTCACTGCCCATGTAATCACAATGCTCCTGGTCCCCTGTAATCACAATGTTCCATACCCTTGTCATCACAATGCTCCAGAACACTTGTCATCATAATGCTCCATGCCCGTGTCATCACAATGCTCCATGACCACTTTCATCACAATGTTCCTTGACCCCTGTCATCACCATGCTCTATGACCACTGTCATCACAATGCCACATGACACCTGTCATCACAATGCTCTATAGCCCCTGTCAGCACAATATTCCACGACAGGTATCATCACAATGATCCATGACTGCTGTCATCACAATTTTCCCTGCCCTTGTCATCTCAATGCTCCCTGGCCCCTGTCATCACAATGCTCCATGCTCATATCATCACAATGCTCCATTACCCATGTCATCGTAGTGATCCATGACCCCTTTCATCACAATGCTCCATGACACCAGTCATCACAATGCTCCATAGCCCTTGTCATCACAATGCTCCATTAGCCCTGTCATCACAATGTTCCATGACTCTTGTCATCAAAATGCCTCATGATCCATTTAATCACAATGCTCCATGACTCCTTTCATCACATCCTCCATACTTGTCATTACACTGCCCCATGACCTTTTTCAGAACAATGCTCCATGATACCAGTCATCACAATGCTCCATGACCATTGTCGTCACAATGCTCCATGCCCCTTTCAACACAATGCTCCATGACAACTGTCATCACAATGCTCCATGGCCTTTGTCATCACAATTATACATGGCCCCTGTGATCACAGTGGTCCATGACCCCTTTCATCACTATGCTCCATGACCACTGTCATCACAATGCCCCATGACCCCTGTCATCACAATGCTCCATGGCCCCTGTCATTACAATGCTCCATGACCACTGTCATCACAATGTTCCATGATCGCTGTAATCACAATGACCCATGACACCTTTCCTCAGAAGGCTCCAGTACGCCTGTCATCACAATGCTCCAATGACCGTCTCATCACAATGCTCCATGATCCCTGTCAGCACAACGTTCCATGACAATTGTCATCACAATGCTCCATGACACCTGTCATCACAATGTTGCCTGCCCATGTCATCAAAATGCTCCATGTCCCCTGTAATCACAATGTTCCATTACACCTGTCTTCACAATGTTCCCTGCCCATGTCATCACAATGCTCCATTACCAATATAATCAAAAAGTTCGCCTGCCCTTGTCATCAAAATGCTCCATGGCCCCTTTAATCACAATGCTCTATGAACCCTGTCATCACAATGTTCCATGACAGTTGTCATCACAATGCTCCATGACCCTGTATTCACAATGCTCCATGCCCTTGTCATCACAATACTCCAGAACTCTTGTCATCATAATGATGAATGCTCGTGTCATCACAAAGCTCCATGATACTTGTCATCACAATGTTCCATGGCCTTGTCATTACAATACTCCATGGCCCCTGTCCTCACAGTGCTCCATGATACCTTTTATCACAATTCTAGATGACCACTGTCATCACAATGCCCCAAGACACATGTCATCACAATTCGCCATGGCCCTTGCCATCACAATGCTCCATGACCCGTGTCATCACTGAGGTCCAGGACACTTGTAATCACAATGATCCATGACCACTTACATCACAATGCTCCTTGACTCCTGTCATCACAATGCTCCATAGCCTATGCATTCGCAATGCTACATGGTCCCTGTAATCACATTGCTCCATGATCCATTTCATCACAATGCTCTATGACCACTGTCATTACAATGCCACATTATACCTGTCATCACAATGCTCCATGGCCCCTGTCAGCACAATGTTCCATGACAGATGTCATCACTCTCCTCCATGGTCCCTGTAATCACAATGCTCCATTCCCTTGTCAACGCAATGCTCCAGAACTCTTGTCATCATAATGCTCCATGCCCGTCTCATCACAATTCTCCATGACACTTTTCATTAAAATGCTCCATGGCCTTTATCATCACAATGCTCCATGGCCCCTGTTATCACAGTGATCCATGGTACCTTTCATCACAATGCTAGATAACCTCTGTCATCACAATGCCCGAGGACACCTGTCATCAGAATTGGCCATGGCCCTTGTCATCACAATGCTCCATGCCCTTGTCACCACAATGCTCCAGAACTCTGGGCATCATAATGCTCCATGCCCGTCTCATCACAATGTTCCATGACACTTGTCATCAAAATGCTCCATGGCCTTTGTCATCACAATGCTCCATGGCCCCTGTTATCACAGTGCTCCATGTTACCTTTCCTCATAATTCTCGATGACCACTGTCATCACAATGCCCCATGACACCTGTCATCACAATTCGCCATGGCCCTTGTCATCACAATGCTCCATGATCCATGTCATCACAATGTTCCTGGACACTTATCATCACAATGAACTATGACCACATTCATCACAATGTTCCATGACCCCTGTCATCACACTGCTCCATGGACTATGCATTCAAAATGCTCCATGGCCCCTGTAATCACATTGCTCCATGATCCCTTTCATCACAATGTTCTATGACCACTCTCATCACAATACCCCATGACGCCTATCATCATAATGCTCCAAGGCCCCTCTCATCACAATGCTTCATGAACACTGTCATCACAATATGCCATGACACTTGTCATCACAGTGCTCCATGAACACCTGTCATCACAATATTCACTGCCCATGTAATCACAATGCTCCATACCCTTTTCATCACAATGCTCCAGAACTCTTGTCATCATAATGCTCCATGCCCGTGTCATCACAATGCTTGAAGAACCTTGTCATCACAATGCTCCATGAACCGTGTCATCACAAGGTTCCAGGACCCTTGTCATCACAATGATCCATGACCCCTGTCATCTCAATGCTCCATGATCTTTGTATTCACAATGCTCCCTGGCCCCTATAATTGCGGTGATCCATGACCCCTGTCATCACAATGCTCCCTGGTATATTTCATCACAATTCTAGATGACCACTGTCATCACAGTGCTCCACGGCCCCTGTCGTCAGAGTCCTCCATGATACCTTTCATTACAATTCTACATGACCACTGTCATCACAATGCCGCATGACACCTGTCATCACAATTCGCCATGGCACTTGTCATCACAATGCTCCATGAACCATGTCATCACAATGTTCATGGACAATAGTCATGACAATGCTCCATGACAACTTACATCACAATGCTCCTTGAACCCTGTCATTTCATTGCTCCATGGCCTATGCATTCACAATGCTCCATGGCCCCTGTAATCACATTGCTCCATGATCCCTTTCATCACAATATTCTAATGTTCTATGACCACTCTCATCACAATACGCCATGACGCCTATCATCATAATGCTCCAAGGACCCTCTCATCACAATGCTCCATGATCCCTGTCATCACAATGTTCCATGACACTAGTCATCACAGTGCTCCATGACCCCTGTCATCACAATATTCACTGCCCATGTAATCACAATGCTCCTGGTCCCCTGTAATCACAATGTTCCATACCCTTGTCATCACAATGCTCCAGAACACTTGTCATCATAATGCTCCATGCCCGTGTCATTACAATGCTCCATGACCACTTTCATCACAATGTTCCTTGACCCCTGTCATCACCATGCTCTATGACCACTGTCATCACAATGCCACATGACACCTGTCATCACAATGCTCTATAGCCCCTGTCAGCACAATATTCCACGACAGGTATCATCACAATGATCCATGACTGCTGTCATCACAATTTTCCCTGCCCTTGTCATCTCAATGCTCCCTGGCCCCTGTCATCACAATGCTCCATGCTCATATCATCACAATGCTCCATTACCCATGTCATCGTAGTGATCCATGACCCCTTTCATCACAATGCTCCATGACACCAGTCATCACAATGCTCCATAGCCCTTGTCATCACAATGCTCCATTAGCCCTGTCATCACAATGTTCCATGACTCTTGTCATCAAAATGCCTCATGATCCATTTAATCACAATGCTCCATGACTCCTTTCATCACATCCTCCATGATACTTGTCATTACACTGCCCCATGACCTTTTTCAGAACAATGCTCCATGATACCAGTCATCACAATGCTCCATGACCATTGTCGTCACAATGCTCCATGCCCCTTTCAACACAATGCTCCATGACAACTGTCATCACAATGCTCCATGGCCTTTGTCATCACAATTATACATGGCCCCTGTGATCACAGTGGTCCATGACCCCTTTCATCACTATGCTCCATGACCACTGTCATCACAATGCCCCATGACCCCTGTCATCACAATGCTCCATGGCCCCTGTCATTACAATGCTCCATGACCACTGTCATCACAATGTTCCATGATCGCTGTAATCACAATGACCCATGACACCTTTCCTCAGAAGGCTCCAGTACGCCTGTCATCACAATGCTCCAATGACCGTCTCATCACAATGCTCCATGATCCCTGTCAGCACAACGTTCCATGACAATTGTCATCACAATGCTCCATGACACCTGTCATCACAATGTTGCCTGCCCATGTCATCAAAATGCTCCATGTCCCCTGTAATCACAATGTTCCATTACACCTGTCTTCACAATGTTCCCTGCCCATGTCATCACAATGCTCCATTACCAATATAATCAAAAAGTTCGCCTGCCCTTGTCATCAAAATGCTCCATGGCCCCTTTAATCACAATGCTCTATGAACCCTGTCATCACAATGTTCCATGACAGTTGTCATCACAATGCTCCATGACCCTGTATTCACAATGCTCCATGCCCTTGTCATCACAATGCTCCAGAACTCTTGTCATCATAATGATGAATGCTCGTGTCATCACAAAGCTCCATGATACTTGTCATCACAATGTTCCATGGCCTTGTCATTACAATACTCCATGGCCCCTGTCCTCACAGTGCTCCATGATACCTTTTATCACAATTCTAGATGACCACTGTCATCACAATGCCCCAAGACACATGTCATCACAATTCGCCATGGCCCTTGCCATCACAATGCTCCATGACCCGTGTCATCACTGAGGTCCAGGACACTTGTAATCACAATGATCCATGACCACTTACATCACAATGCTCCTTGACTCCTGTCATCACAATGCTCCATAGCCTATGCATTCGCAATGCTACATGGTCCCTGTAATCACATTGCTCCATGATCCATTTCATCACAATGCTCTATGACCACTGTCATTACAATGCCACATTATACCTGTCATCACAATGCTCCATGGCCCCTGTCAGCACAATGTTCCATGACAGATGTCATCACTCTCCTCCATGGTCCCTGTAATCACAATGCTCCATTCCCTTGTCAACGCAATGCTCCAGAACTCTTGTCATCATAATGCTCCATGCCCGTCTCATCACAATTCTCCATGACACTTTTCATTAAAATGCTCCATGGCCTTTATCATCACAATGCTCCATGGCCCCTGTTATCACAGTGATCCATGGTACCTTTCATCACAATGCTAGATAACCTCTGTCATCACAATGCCCGATGACACCTGTCATCAGAATTGGCCATGGCCCTTGTCATCACAATGCTCCATGCCCTTGTCACCACAATGCTCCAGAACTCTTGGTATCATAATGCTCCATGCCCGTCTCATCACAATGTTCCATGACACTTGTCATCAAAATGCTCCATGGCCTTTGTCATCACAATGCTCCATGGCCCCTGTTATCACAGTGCTCCATGTTACCTTTCATCACAATCCTAGATGACCACTGTCATCACAATGCCCCATGACACCTGTCATCACAATTCGCCATGGCCCTTGTCATCACAATGCTCCATGATCCATGTCATCACAATGTTCCTGGACACTTATCATCACAATTAACTATGACCACATTCATCAGAATGCTCCATGACCCCTGTCATCACACTGCTCCATGGCCTATGCATTCAAAATGCTCCATGGCCCCTGTAATCACATTGCTCCATGATCCCTTTCATCACAATGCTCCAAGACCGCTGTCATCACAAGGCCCCATGACGCGTATCATCATAATGCTCCAAGGCCCCTCTAATCACAATGCTCCATGAACCCTGTCATCACAATGTTCCATGACACTTGTCATCACAGTGCTCCATGAACCCCTGTCATCACAATATTCACTGCCCATGTAATCACAATGCTCCTGGTCTCCTGTAATCACAGTGCTCCATACCCTTTTCATCACAATGCTCCAGAACTCTTGTCATCATAATGCTCCATGCCCGTGTCATCACAATGCTTGAAGAACCTTGTCATCACAATGCTCCATGAACCGTGTCATCACAAGGTTCCAGGACCCTTGTCATCACAATGATCCATGACCCCTGTCATCTCAATGCTCCATGATCTTTGTATTCACAATGCTCCCTGGCCCCTATAATTGCGGTGATCCATGACCCCTGTCATCACAATGCTCCCTGGTATATTTCATCACAATTCTAGATGACCACTGTCATCACAGTGCTCCACGGCCCCTGTCGTCAGAGTCCTCCATGATACCTTTCATTACAATTCTACATGACCACTGTCATCACAATGCCCCATGACACCTGTCATCACAATTCGCCATGGCACTTGTCATCACAAAGCTCCATGAACCATGTCATCACAATGTTCATGGACACTTGTCATCACAATGCTCCATGACAACTTACATCACAATGCTCCTTGACCCCTGTCATTTCATTGCTCCATGGCCTATGCATTCACAATGCTCCATGGCCCCTGTAATCACATTGCTCCATGATCCCTTTCATCACAATGCTCCAAGACCGCTGTCATCACAATGCCCCATGACGCCTATCATCATAATGCTCCAAGGCCCCTCTCATCACAGTGCTCCATGATCCCTCTCATCACAATGTTCCATGACACTAGTCATCACAGTGCTCCATGACCCCTGTCATCACAATATTCACTGCCCATGTAATCACAATGCTCCTGGTCCCCTGTAATCACAATGCTCCATACCCTTTTCATCACAATACTCCAGAACTCTTGTCATCATAATGCTGCATGCCCGTGTCATCACAGTGCTCCATGTCCACTTTCATCACAATGCTCCTTGACCCCTGTCATCACAATGCTCCATGGCCTATGTATTCACAATGCTCCATGGCCCCTGTAATCACATTGCTCCATGATCCTTTTCATCACAATGCTCTATGACCACTGTCATCACAATGCCACATGACACCTGTCATCACAATGCTCTATAGCCCCTGTCAGCACAATGTTCCATGACAGGTATCATCACAATGATACAAGACTGCTGTCATCAGAATGTTCCCTGCTCTTGTCATCTCAATGCTCCCTGGCCCCTGTTATCACAATGCTCCATGTCCATATCATCACAATGCTCCATTACACATGTCATCGTAGTGATCCATGACCCCTTTCATCACAATCCTGCATGACACCTGTCATCACAATGCTCCATAGCCCTTGTCATCACAATGCTCCATTAGCCCTGTCATCACAATGTTCCATGACTCTTGTCATCAAAATGCCTCATGATCCATTTAATCACAATGCTCCATGACTCCTTTCATCACATCCTCCATGATACTTGTCATTACACTGCCCCATGACCTTTTTCAGAACAATGCTCCATGATACCAGTCATCACAATGCTCCATGACCATTGTCGTCACAATGCTCCATGCCCCTTTCAACACAATGCCCCATGACACCTGTCATCACAATTCGCCATCGCACTTGTCATCACAATGCTCCATGAACCCTGTCATCACAATGTTCCATGACAGTTGTCATCACAATGTTCCATGACCCTGTAATCACAATGCTCCATGCCCTTGTCATCACAATGCTCCAGAACTCTTGTCATCATAATGATGAATGCTCGTGTCATCACAAAGCTCCATGATACTTGTCATCACAATGTTCCATTGCCTTGTCATTACAATACTCCATGGCCCCTGTCATCACAGTGCTCCATGATACCTTTTATCACAATTCTAGATGACCACTGTCATCACAATGCCCCAAGACACATGTCATAACAATTCGCCATGGCCCTTGCCATCACAATGCTCCATGACCCGTGTCATCACAATGGTCCCGGACACTTGTCATCACAATGATCCATGACCACTTACATCACAATGCTCCTTGACTCCTGTCATCACAATGCTCCATAGCCTATGCATTCGCAATGCTACATGGTCCCTGTAATCACATTGCTCCATGATCCATTTCATCACAATGCTCTATGACCACTGTCATTACAATGCCACATTATACCTGTCATCACAATGCTCCATGGCCCCTGTCAGCACAATGTTCCATGACAGATGTCATCACTCTCCTCCATGGTCCCTGTAATCACAATGCTCCATTCCCTTGTCAACGCAATGCTCCAGAACTCTTGTCATCATAATGCTCCATGCCCGTCTCATCACAATTCTCCATGACACTTTTCATTAAAATGCTCCATGGCCTTTATCATCACAATGCTCCATGGCCCCTGTTATCACATTGATCCATTGTACCTTTCATCACAATGCTAGATAACCTCTGTCATCACAATGCCCGATGACACCTGTCATCAGAATTGGCCATGGCCCTTGTCATCACAATGCTCCATGCCCTTGTCAACGCAATGCTCCAAAACTCTTGGCATCATAATGCTCCATGCCCGTCTCATCACAATGCTCCATGACACTTGTCATCAAAATGCTCCATGGCCTTTGTCATCACAATGCTCCATGGCCCCTGTTATCACAGTGCTCCATGTTACCTTTCCTCATAATTCTCGATGACCACTGTCATCACAATGCCCCATGACACCTGTCACCACAATTCGCCATTGCCCTTGTCATCACAATGCTCCATGATCCATGTCATCACAATGTTCCTGGACACTTATCATCACAATGAACTATGACCACATTCATCACAATGCTCCATGACCCCTGTCATCACACTGCTCCATGGACTATGCATTCAAAATGCTCCATGGCCCCTGTAATCACATTGCTCCATGATCCCTTTCATCACAATGTTCTATGACCACTCTCATCACAATACCCCATGACGCCTATCATCATAATGCTCCAAGGCCCCTCTCATCACAGTGCTCCATGAACCCTGTCATCACAATGTTCCATGACACTTGTCATCACAGTGCTCCATGAACACCTGTCATCACAATATTCACTGCCCATGTAATCACAATGCTCCTGGTCCCCTGTAATCACAGTGCTCCATACCCTTTTCATCACAATGCTCCAGAACTCTTGTCATCATAATGCTCCATGCCCGTGTCATCACAATGCTTGAAGAACCTTGTCATCACAATGCTCCATGAACCGTGTCATCACAAGGTTCCAGGACCCTTGTCATCACAATGATCCATGACCCCTGTCATCTGAATGCTCCATGATCTTTGTATTCACAATTCTCCCTGGCCCCTATAATTGCGGTGATCCATGACCCCTGTCATCACAATGCTCCCTGGTATATTTCATCACAATTCTAGATGACCACTGTCATCACAGTGCTCCACGGCCCCTGTCGTCAGAATCCTCCATGATACCGTTCATTACAATTCTACATGACCACTGTCATCACAATGCCGCATGACACCTGTCATCACAATTCGCCATGGCACTTGTCATCACAATGCTCCATGAACCATGTCATCACAATGTTCATGGACAATAGTCATGACAATGCTCCATGACAACTTACATCACAATGCTCCTTGACCCCTGTCATTTCATTGCTCCATGGCCTATGCATTCACAATGCTCCATGGTCCCTGTAATCACAATGCTCCATACCCTTGTCATCGCAATGCTCCAGATCACTTCTCATCATAATGCTCCATGCCCGTGTCATCACAATGCTCCATGGCCCCTGTCATCACAGTGCTCCGTGATACCTTTCATCCTAATGATAGATGACCACTGTCATCACAATGCTCCATGACACCTGTCATCAGAATTGGCCATGGCCCTTGTCATCACAATGCTCCAGGACACTTGTCTTCACAATGTTCCATGGCGCATTTCATCACAATGCTCCATGACCACTTTCATCAAATTGCTCCATGATGCCTGTCATCACAATGCTCCATGGCCTTTGTCATCAAAATTCTACATGGCCCCTGTAATAACAGTGCTTCAGGACAACTTTTATCACAATGCTCCATGACCACTCTCATCACAATGCCAGATAAGACCTTTCATGACAATGCTCCATGGCCCTTGTCATCACAATATTCTATGACTTCTGTCATCACAATGCTCCATGCCCCTGTCATCACAATGCCCCATCACCCCTGCTATTACAATGCTCCATGACCCCTGTCGTCGCAATGCTCCGAAACCCTTGTCATCACAATATTCCATGATCCGTGTAATCACGATGATCCATGAACCATTTCTGTACAATGCTCCAGTACCCCTTTCATTAAAATGCTCCATGGCACTTGTCATCAGAATGCTCCAGGAACCCTTCCATCACAATAATCCATGACCCGTTTCCTCACAATTCTCCAGGACCGCTTTCATCACAATGCTCCATTCCCTTGTCATCTCAATGCTTCATGGCCCCTGTCATCAAAATGATCCATGCCCTTGTCATCAAAATGCTCCAGAACTCTTGTCATCACTATGCTCCATGCCCATGTCATCAAAATGCTGCATGGCCCCTGTCATCACAATGCTGCATGACCCCTGTCATCACAATGCTCCATGCCCGTATCATCACAATGCTCCATTACCCATGTCATCGTAGTGATCCATGACCCCTTACATCACAATGCTGCATGACACCTGTCATCACAATGCTCCGTGGTCTTTGTCATCACAATGCTCCATGACCACTGTCCTCACCATGCCCCATGACCCCATTCATCACAATGCTCCATAGCCCTTGTCATCACAATGCTCCATTAGCGCTGTCATCACAATGTTCCATGACTCTTGTCATCAAAATGCCTCATGATCCATTTAATCACAATGCTCCATGACTCCTTTCATCACATCCTCCATGATACTTGTCATTACACTGCCCCATGACCTCTTTCAGAACAATGCTCCATGATACCAGTCATCACAATGCTCCATGACCATTGTCGTCACAATGCTCCATGCCCCTTTCAACACAATGCTCCATGACAACTGTCATCACAATGCTCCATGGCCTTTGTCATCACAATTATACATGGCCCCTGTGATCACAGTTCTCCATGACCCCTTTCATCACAATGCTCCATGACCACTGTCATCACAATGCCCCATGACCCCTGTCATCACAATGCTCCATGACCCCTGTCATTACAATGCTCCATGACCACTGTCATCACAATGTTCCATGATCGCTGTAATCACAATGACTCATGACACCTTTCCTCAGAAGGCTCCAGTACGCCTGTCATCACAATGCTCCAATGACCGTCTCATCACAATGCTCCATGATCCCTGTCAGCACAACGTTCCATGACAATTGTCATCACAATGCTCCATGACACCTGTCATCACAATGTTGCCTGCCCATGTCATCAAAATGCTCCATGTCCCCTGTAATCACAATGTTCCATTACACCTGTCTTCACAATGTTCCCTGCCCATGTCATCACAATGCTCCATTACCAATGTAATCAAAATGTTCGCCTGCCCTTGTCATCAAAATGCTCCATGGCCCCTTTAATCACAATGCTCCATGAACCCTGTCATCACAATATTCCATGACAGTTGTCATCACAATGCTCCATGACCCTGTAATCACAATGCTCCATGCCCTTGTCATCACGATGCTCCAGAACTCTTGTCATCATAATGATGAATGCTCGTGTCATCACAAAGCTCCATGATACTTGTCATCACAATGTTCCATGGCCTTGTCATTACAATACTCCATGGCCCCTGTCATCACAGTGCTCCATGATACCTTTTATCACAATTCTAGATGACCATTGTCATCACAATGCCCCAAGACACATGTCATCACAATTCGCCATGGCCCTTGCCATCACAATGCTCCATGACCCGTGTCATCACAATGGTCCAGGACACTTGTCATCACAATGATCCATGACCCCTGTCATCACACTGCTCCATGGCCTATGCATTCAAAATGCTCCATGGCCCCTGTAATCACATTGCTCCATGATCCCTTTCATCACGATGTTCTATGACCACTCTCATCACAATACCCCATGACGCCTATCATCATAATGCTCCAAGGCCCCTCTCATCACAATGCTCCATGAACCCTGTCATCACAATGTTCCATGACACTTGTCATCACAGTGCTCCATGAACCCCTGTCATCACAATATTCACTGCCCATGTAATCACAACGCTCCTGGTCCCCTGTAATCACAGTGCTCCATACCCTTTTCATCACAATGCTCCAGAACTCTTCTCATCATAATGCTCCATGCCCGTGTCATCACAATGCTTGAAGAACCTTGTCATCACAATGCTCCATGAACCGTGTCATCACAAGGTTCCAGGACCCTTGTCATCACAATGATCCATGACCCCTGTCATCTCAATGCTCCATGATCTTTGTATTCACAATGCTCCATGGCCCCTATAATTGTGGTGATCCATGACCCCTGTCATCACAATGCTCCCTGGTATATTTCATCACAATTCTAGATGACCACTGTCATCACAGTGCTCCACGGCCCCTGTCGTCAGAGTCCTCCATGATACCTTTCATTACAATTCTACATGACCACTGTCATCACAATGCCCCATGACACCTGTCATCACAATTCGCCATGGCACTTGTCATCACAATGCTCCATGAACCATGTCATCACAATGTTCATGGACACTTGTCATCACAATGCTCCATGACAACTTACATCACAATGCTCCTTGACCCCTGTCATTTCATTGCTCCATGGCCTATGCATTCACAATGCTCCATGGCTCCGGTAATCACATTGCTCCATGATCCCTTTCATCACAATGCTCCAAGACCGCTGTCATCACAATGCCCCATGACGCCTATCATCATAATGCTCCAAGGCCCCTCTCATCACAATACTCCATGATCCCTGTCATCACAATGTTCCATGACACTAGTCATCACAGTGCTCCATGACCCCTGTCATCACAATATTCACTGCCCATGTAATCACAATGCTCTTGTTCCCCTGTAATCACAATGCTCCATAACCTTGTCATCACAATGCTCCAGAACTCTTGTCATCATAATGCTCCATGCCCGTTTCATCACAGTGCTCCATGACCACTTTCATCACAATGCTCCTTGACCCCTGTCATCACAATGCTCTATGACCACTGTCATCACAATGCCACATGACACCTGTAATCACATTGCTCCATGATCCTTTTCATCACAATGCTCTATGACCACTGTCATCACAATGCCACATGACACCTGTCATCACAATGCTCTATAGCCCCTGTCAGCACAATGTTCCATGACAGGTATCATCACAATGATACATGACTGCTGTCATCAGAACGTTCCCTGCTCTTGTCATCTCAATGCTCCCTGGCCCCTGTTATCACAATGCTCCATGCCCATATCATCACAATGCTCCATTACCCATGTCATCGTAGTGATCCATGACCCCTTTCATCACAATGCTGCATGACACCTGTCATCACAATGCTCCATAGCCCTTGTCATCACAATGCTCCATTAGCCCTGTCATCACAATGTTCCATGACTCTTGTCATCAAAATGCCTCATGATCCATTTAATCACAATGCTCCATGACTCCTTTCATCACATCCTCCATGATACTTGTCATTACACTGCCCCATGACCTTTTTCAGAACAATGCTCCATGATACCAGTCATCACAATGCTCCATGACCATTGTCGTCACAATGCTCCATGCCCCTTTCAACACAATGCTCCATGACAACTGTCATCACAATGCTCCATGGTCTTTGTCATCACAATTATACATGGCCCCTGTGATCACAGTGCTCCATGACCCCTTTCATCACAATGCTCCATGACCACTGTCATCACAATGCCCCATGACCCCTGTCATCACAATGCTCCATGGCCCCTGTCATTACAATGCTCCATGACCACTGTCATCACAATGTTCCATGACAGATGTCACCACTATCCTCCATGGTCCCTGTAATCACAATGCTCCATTCCCTTGTCAACGCAATGCTCCAGAACTCTTGTCATCATAATGCTCCATGCCCGTCTCATCACAATTCTCCATGACACTTTTCATTAAAATGCTCCATGGTCTTTATCATCACAATGCTCCATGGCCCCTGTTATCACATTGATCCATTGTACCTTTCATCACAATGCTAGATAACCTCTGTCATCACAATGCCCGATGACACCTGTCATCAGAATTGGCCATGGCCCTTGTCATCACAATGCTCCATGCCCTTGTCACCACAATGCTCCAGAACTCTGGGCATCATAATGCTCCATGCCCGTCTCATCACAATGCTACATGACACTTGTCATCAAAATGCTCCATGGCCTTTGTCATCACAATGCTCCATGGCCCCTGTTATCACAGTGCTCCATGTTACCTTTCATCACAATTCTAGATGACCACTGTCATCACAATGCCCCATGACACCTGTCATCACAATTCGCCATGGCCCTTGTCATCACAATGCTCCATGATCCATGTCATCACAATGTTCCTGGACACTTATCATCACAATGAACTATGACCACATTCATCACAATGCTCCATGACCCCTGTCATCACACTGCTCCATGGCCTATGCATTCAAAATGCTCCATGGCCCCTGTAATCACATTGCTCCATGATCCCTTTCATCACAATGCTCCAAGACCGCTGTCATCACAAGGCCCCATGACGCGTATCATCATAATGCTCCAAGGCCCCTCTCATCACAATGCTCCATGAACCCTGTCATCACAATGTTCCATGACACTTGTCATCACAGTGCTCCATGAACCCCTGTCATCACAATATTCACTGCCCATGTAATCACAATGCTCCTGGTCTCCTGTAATCACAGTGCTCCATACCCTTTTCATCACAATGCTCCAGAACTCTTGTCATCATAATGCTCCATGCCCGTGTCATCACAATGCTTGAAGAACCTTGTCATCACAATGCTCCATGAACCGTGTCATCACAAGGTTCCAGGACCCTTGTCATCACAATGATCCATGACCCCTGTCATCTCAATGCTCCATGATCTTTGTATTCACAATGCTCCCTGGCCCCTATAATTGCGGTGATCCATGACCCCTGTCATCACAATGCTCCCTGGTATATTTCATCACAATTCTAGATGACCACTGTCATCACAGTGCTCCACGGCCCCTGTCGTCAGAGTCCTCCATGATACCTTTCATTACAATTCTACATGACCACTGTCATCACAATGCCCCATGACACCTGTCATCACAATTCGCCATGGCACTTGTCATCACAAAGCTCCATGAACCATGTCATCACAATGTTCATGGACACTTGTCATCACAATGCTCCATGACAACTTACATCACAATGCTCCTTGACCCCTGTCATTTCATTGCTCCATGGCCTATGCATTCACAATGCTCCATGGCCCCTGTAATCACATTGCTCCATGATCCCTTTCATCACAATGCTCCAAGACCGCTGTCATCACAATGCCCCATGACGCCTATCATCATAATGCTCCAAGGCCCCTCTCATCACAGTGCTCCATGATCCCTCTCATCACAATGTTCCATGACACTAGTCATCACAGTGCTCCATGACCCCTGTCATCACAATATTCACTGCCCATGTAATCACAATGCTCCTGGTCCCCTGTAATCACAATGCTCCATACCCTTTTCATCACAATGCTCCAGAACTCTTGTCATCATAATGCTGCATGCCCGTGTCATCACAGTGCTCCATGTCCACTTTCATCACAATGCTCCTTGACCCCTGTCATCACAATGCTCCATGGCCTATGTATTCACAATGCTCCATGGCCCCTGTAATCACATTGCTCCATGATCCTTTTCATCACAATGCTCTATGACCACTGTCATCACAATGCCACATGACACCTGTCATCACAATGCTCTATAGCCCCTGTCAGCACAATGTTCCATGACAGGTATCATCACAATGATACAAGACTGCTGTCATCAGAATGTTCCCTGCTCTTGTCATCTCAATGCTCCCTGGCCCCTGTTATCACAATGCTCCATGTCCATATCATCACAATGCTCCATTACACATGTCATCGTAGTGATCCATGACCCCTTTCATCACAATCCTGCATGACACCTGTCATCACAATGCTCCATAGCCCTTGTCATCACAATGCTCCATTAGCCCTGTCATCACAATGTTCCATGACTCTTGTCATCAAAATGCCTCATGATCCATTTAATCACAATGCTCCATGACTCCTTTCATCACATCCTCCATGATACTTGTCATTACACTGCCCCATGACCTTTTTCAGAACAATGCTCCATGATACCAGTCATCACAATGCTCCATGACCATTGTCGTCACAATGCTCCATGCCCCTTTCAACACAATGCCCCATGACACCTGTCATCACAATTCGCCATCGCACTTGTCATCACAATGCTCCATGAACCCTGTCATCACAATGTTCCATGACAGTTGTCATCACAATGTTCCATGACCCTGTAATCACAATGCTCCATGCCCTTGTCATCACAATGCTCCAGAACTCTTGTCATCATAATGATGAATGCTCGTGTCATCACAAAGCTCCATGATACTTGTCATCACAATGTTCCATTGCCTTGTCATTACAATACTCCATGGCCCCTGTCATCACAGTGCTCCATGATACCTTTTATCACAATTCTAGATGACCACTGTCATCACAATGCCCCAAGACACATGTCATAACAATTCGCCATGGCCCTTGCCATCACAATGCTCCATGACCCGTGTCATCACAATGGTCCCGGACACTTGTCATCACAATGATCCATGACCACTTACATCACAATGCTCCTTGACTCCTGTCATCACAATGCTCCATAGCCTATGCATTCGCAATGCTACATGGTCCCTGTAATCACATTGCTCCATGATCCATTTCATCACAATGCTCTATGACCACTGTCATTACAATGCCACATTATACCTGTCATCACAATGCTCCATGGCCCCTGTCAGCACAATGTTCCATGACAGATGTCATCACTCTCCTCCATGGTCCCTGTAATCACAATGCTCCATTCCCTTGTCAACGCAATGCTCCAGAACTCTTGTCATCATAATGCTCCATGCCCGTCTCATCACAATTCTCCATGACACTTTTCATTAAAATGCTCCATGGCCTTTATCATCACAATGCTCCATGGCCCCTGTTATCACATTGATCCATTGTACCTTTCATCACAATGCTAGATAACCTCTGTCATCACAATGCCCGATGACACCTGTCATCAGAATTGGCCATGGCCCTTGTCATCACAATGCTCCATGCCCTTGTCAACGCAATGCTCCAGAACTCTTGGCATCATAATGCTCCATGCCCGTCTCATCACAATGCTCCATGACACTTGTCATCAAAATGCTCCATGGCCTTTGTCATCACAATGCTCCATGGCCCCTGTTATCACAGTGCTCCATGTTACCTTTCCTCATAATTCTCGATGACCACTGTCATCACAATGCCCCATGACACCTGTCACCACAATTCGCCATGGCCCTTGTCATCACAATGCTCCATGATCCATGTCATCACAATGTTCCTGGACACTTATCATCACAATGAACTATGACCACATTCATCACAATGCTCCATGACCCCTGTCATCACACTGCTCCATGGACTATGCATTCAAAATGCTCCATGGCCCCTGTAATCACATTGCTCCATGATCCCTTTCATCACAATGTTCTATGACCACTCTCATCACAATACCCCATGACGCCTATCATCATAATGCTCCAAGGCCCCTCTCATCACAGTGCTCCATGAACCCTGTCATCACAATGTTCCATGACACTTGTCATCACAGTGCTCCATGAACACCTGTCATCACAATATTCACTGCCCATGTAATCACAATGCTCCTGGTCCCCTGTAATCACAGTGCTCCATACCCTTTTCATGACAATGCTCCAGAACTCTTGTCATCATAATGCTCCATGCCCGTGTCATCACAATGCTTGAAGAACCTTGTCATCACAATGCTCCATGAACCGTGTCATCACAAGGTTCCAGGACCCTTGTCATCACAATGATCCATGACCCCTGTCATCTCAATGCTCCATGATCTTTGTATTCACAATTCTCCCTGGCCCCTATAATTGCGGTGATCCATGACCCCTGTCATCACAATGCTCCCTGGTATATTTCATCACAATTCTAGATGACCACTGTCATCACAGTGCTCCACGGCCCCTGTCGTCAGAATCCTCCATGATACCGTTCATTACAATTCTACATGACCACTGTCATCACAATGCCGCATGACACCTGTCATCACAATTCGCCATGGCACTTGTCATCACAATGCTCCATGAACCATGTCATCACAATGTTCATGGACAATAGTCATGACAATGCTCCATGACAACTTACATCACAATGCTCCTTGACCCCTGTCATTTCATTGCTCCATGGCCTATGCATTCACAATGCTCCATGGTCCCTGTAATCACAATGCTCCATACCCTTGTCATCGCAATGCTCCAGATCACTTCTCATCATAATGCTCCATGCCCGTGTCATCACAATGCTCCATGGCCCCTGTCATCACAGTGCTCCGTGATACCTTTCATCCTAATGATAGATGACCACTGTCATCACAATGCTCCATGACACCTGTCATCAGAATTGGCCATGGCCCTTGTCATCACAATGCTCCAGGACACTTGTCTTCACAATGGTCCATGGCGCATTTCATCACAATGCTCCATGACCACTTTCATCAAATTGCTCCATGATGCCTGTCATCACAATGCTCCATGGCCTTTGTCATCAAAATTCTACATGGCCCCTGTAATAACAGTGCTTCAGGACAACTTTTATCACAATGCTCCATGACCACTCTCATCACAATGCCAGATAAGACCTTTCATGACAATGCTCCATGGCCCTTGTCATCACAATATTCTATGACTTCTGTCATCACAATGCTCCATGCCCCTGTCATCACAATGCCCCATCACCCCTGCTATTACAATGCTCCATGACCCCTGTCGTCGCAATGCTCCGAAACCCTTGTCATCACAATATTCCATGATCCGTGTAATCACGATGATCCATGAACCATTTCTGTACAATGCTCCAGTACCCCTTTCATTAAAATGCTCCATGGCACTTGTCATCAGAATGCTCCAGGAACCCTTCCATCACAATAATCCATGACCCGTTTCCTCACAATTCTCCAGGACCGCTTTCATCACAATGCTCCATTCCCTTGTCATCTCAATGCTTCATGGCCCCTGTCATCAAAATGATCCATGCCCTTGTCATCAAAATGCTCCAGAACTCTTGTCATCACTATGCTCCATGCCCATGTCATCAAAATGCTGCATGGCCCCTGTCATCACAATGCTGCATGACCCCTGTCATCACAATGCTCCATGCCCGTATCATCACAATGCTCCATTACCCATGTCATCGTAGTGATCCATGACCCCTTACATCACAATGCTGCATGACACCTGTCATCACAATGCTCCGTGGTCTTTGTCATCACAATGCTCCATGACCACTGTCATCACCATGCCCCATGACCCCATTCATCACAATGCTCCATAGCCCTTGTCATCACAATGCTCCATTAGCGCTGTCATCACAATGTTCCATGACTCTTGTCATCAAAATGCCTCATGATCCATTTAATCACAATGCTCCATGACTCCTTTCATCACATCCTCCATGATACTTGTCATTACACTGCCCCATGACCTCTTTCAGAACAATGCTCCATGATACCAGTCATCACAATGCTCCATGACCATTGTCGTCACAATGCTCCATGCCCCTTTCAACACAATGCTCCATGACAACTGTCATCACAATGCTCCATGGCCTTTGTCATCACAATTATACATGGCCCCTGTGATCACAGTGCTCCATGACCCCTTTCATCACAATGCTCCATGACCACTGTCATCACAATGCCCCATGACCCCTGTCATCACAATGCTCCATGACCCCTGTCATTACAATGCTCCATGACCACTGTCATCACAATGTTCCATGATCGCTGTAATCACAATGACTCATGACACCTTTCCTCAGAAGGCTCCAGTACGCCTGTCATCACAATGCTCCAATGACCGTCTCATCACAATGCTCCATGATCCCTGTCAGCACAACGTTCCATGACAATTGTCATCACAATGCTCCATGACACCTGTCATCACAATGTTGCCTGCCCATGTCATCAAAATGCTCCATGTCCCCTGTAATCACAATGTTCCATTACACCTGTCTTCACAATGTTCCCTGCCCATGTCATCACAATGCTCCATTACCAATGTAATCAAAATGTTCGCCTGCCCTTGTCATCAAAATGCTCCATGGCCCCTTTAATCACAATGCTCCATGAACCCTGTCATCACAATATTCCATGACAGTTGTCATCACAATGCTCCATGACCCTGTAATCACAATGCTCCATGCCCTTGTCATCACGATGCTCCAGAACTCTTGTCATCATAATGATGAATGCTCGTGTCATCACAAAGCTCCATGATACTTGTCATCACAATGTTCCATGGCCTTGTCATTACAATACTCCATGGCCCCTGTCATCACAGTGCTCCATGATACCTTTTATCACAATTCTAGATGACCACTGTCATCACAATGCCCCAAGACACATGTCATCACAATTCGCCATGGCCCTTGCCATCACAATGCTCCATGACCCGTGTCATCACAATGGTCCAGGACACTTGTCATCACAATGATCCATGACCCCTGTCATCACACTGCTCCATGGCCTATGCATTCAAAATGCTCCATGGCCCCTGTAATCACATTGCTCCATGATCCCTTTCATCACGATGTTCTATGACCACTCTCATCACAATACCCCATGACGCCTATCATCATAATGCTCCAAGGCCCCTCTCATCACAATGCTCCATGAACCCTGTCATCACAATGTTCCATGACACTTGTCATCACAGTGCTCCATGAACCCCTGTCATCACAATATTCACTGCCCATGTAATCACAACGCTCCTGGTCCCCTGTAATCACAGTGCTCCATACCCTTTTCATCACAATGCTCCAGAACTCTTCTCATCATAATGCTCCATGCCCGTGTCATCACAATGCTTGAAGAACCTTGTCATCACAATGCTCCATGAACCGTGTCATCACAAGGTTCCAGGACCCTTGTCATCACAATGATCCATGACCCCTGTCATCTCAATGCTCCATGATCTTTGTATTCACAATGCTCCATGGCCCCTATAATTGTGGTGATCCATGACCCCTGTCATCACAATGCTCCCTGGTATATTTCATCACAATTCTAGATGACCACTGTCATCACAGTGCTCCACGGCCCCTGTCGTCAGAGTCCTCCATGATACCTTTCATTACAATTCTACATGACCACTGTCATCACAATGCCCCATGACACCTGTCATCACAATTCGCCATGGCACTTGTCATCACAATGCTCCATGAACCATGTCATCACAATGTTCATGGACACTTGTCATCACAATGCTCCATGACAACTTACATCACAATGCTCCTTGACCCCTGTCATTTCATTGCTCCATGGCCTATGCATTCACAATGCTCCATGGCTCCGGTAATCACATTGCTCCATGATCCCTTTCATCACAATGCTCCAAGACCGCTGTCATCACAATGCCCCATGACGCCTATCATCATAATGCTCCAAGGCCCCTCTCATCACAATACTCCATGATCCCTGTCATCACAATGTTCCATGACACTAGTCATCACAGTGCTCCATGACCCCTGTCATCACAATATTCACTGCCCATGTAATCACAATGCTCTTGTTCCCCTGTAATCACAATGCTCCATAACCTTGTCATCACAATGCTCCAGAACTCTTGTCATCATAATGCTCCATGCCCGTTTCATCACAGTGCTCCATGACCACTTTCATCACAATGCTCCTTGACCCCTGTCATCACAATGCTCTATGACCACTGTCATCACAATGCCACATGACACCTGTAATCACATTGCTCCATGATCCTTTTCATCACAATGCTCTATGACCACTGTCATCACAATGCCACATGACACCTGTCATCACAATGCTCTATAGCCCCTGTCAGCACAATGTTCCATGACAGGTATCATCACAATGATACATGACTGCTGTCATCAGAACGTTCCCTGCTCTTGTCATCTCAATGCTCCCTGGCCCCTGTTATCACAATGCTCCATGCCCATATCATCACAATGCTCCATTACCCATGTCATCGTAGTGATCCATGACCCCTTTCATCACAATGCTGCATGACACCTGTCATCACAATGCTCCATAGCCCTTGTCATCACAATGCTCCATTAGCCCTGTCATCACAATGTTCCATGACTCTTGTCATCAAAATGCCTCATGATCCATTTAATCACAATGCTCCATGACTCCTTTCATCACATCCTCCATGATACTTGTCATTACACTGCCCCATGATCTTTTTCAGAACAATGCTCCATGATACCAGTCATCACAATGCTCCATGACCATTGTCGTCACAATGCTCCATGCCCCTTTCAACACAATGCTCCATGACAACTGTCATCACAATGCTCCATGGTCTTTGTCATCACAATTATACATGGCCCCTGTGATCACAGTGCTCCATGACCCCTTTCATCACAATGCTCCATGACCACTGTCATCACAATGCCCCATGACCCCTGTCATCACAATGCTCCATGGCCCCTGTCATTACAATGCTCCATGACCACTGTCATCACAATGTTCCATGACAGATGTCACCACTATCCTCCATGGTCCCTGTAATCACAATGCTCCATTCCCTTGTCAACGCAATGCTCCAGAACTCTTGTCATCATAATGCTCCATGCCCGTCTCATCACAATTCTCCATGACACTTTTCATTAAAATGCTCCATGGTCTTTATCATCACAATGCTCCATGGCCCCTGTTATCACATTGATCCATTGTACCTTTCATCACAATGCAAGATAACCTCTGTCATCACAATGCCCGATGACACCTGTCATCAGAATTGGCCATGGCCCTTGTCATCACAATGCTCCATGCCCTTGTCACCACAATGCTCCAGAACTCTGGGCATCATAATGCTCCATGCCCGTCTCATCACAATGCTACATGACACTTGTCATCAAAATGCTCCATGGCGTTTGTCATCACAATGCTCCATGGCCCCTGTTATCACAGTGCTCCATGTTACCTATCATCACAATTCTAGATGACCACTGTCATCACAATGCCCCATGACACCTGTCATCACAATTCGCCATGGCCCTTGTCATCACAATGCTCCATGATCCATGTCATCACAATGTTCCTTGACACTTATCATCACAATGAACTATGACCACATTCATCACAATGCTCCATGACCCCTGTCATCACACTGCTCCATGGCCTATGCATTCAAAATGCTCCATGGCCCCTGTAATCACATTGCTCCATGATCCCTTTCATCACAATGCTCCAAGACCGCTGTCATCACAAGGCCCCATGACGCGTATCATCATAATGCTCCAAGGCCCCTCTCATCACAATGCTCCATGAACCCTGTCATAACAATGTTCCATGACACTTGTCATCACAGTGCTCCATGAACCCCTGTCATCACAATATTCACTGCCCATGTAATCACAATGCTCCTGGTCTCCTGTAATCACAGTGCTCCATACCCTTTTCATCACAATGCTCCAGAACTCTTGTCATCATAATGCTCCATGCCCGTGTCATCACAATGCTTGAAGAACCTTGTCATCACAATGCTCCATGAACCGTGTCATCACAAGGTTCCAGGACCCTTGTCATCACAATGATCCATGACCCCTGTCATCTCAATGCTCCATGATCTTTGTATTCACAATGCTCCCTGGCCCCTATAATTGCGGTGATCCATGACCCCTGTCATCACAATGCTCCCTGGTATATTTCATCACAATTCTAGATGACCACTGTCATCACAGTGCTCCACGGCCCCTGTCGTCAGAGTCCTCCATGATACCTTTCATTACAATTCTACATGACCACTGTCATCACAATGCCCCATGACACCTGTCATCACAATTCGCCATGGCACTTGTCATCACAAAGCTCCATGAACCATGTCATCACAATGTTCATGGACACTTGTCATCACAATGCTCCATGACAACTTACATCACAATGCTCCTTGACCCCTGTCATTTCATTGCTCCATGGCCTATGCATTCACAATGCTCCATGGCCCCTGTAATCACATTGCTCCATGATCCCTTTCATCACAATGCTCCAAGACCGCTGTCATCACAATGCCCCATGACGCCTATCATCATAATGCTCCAAGGCCCCTCTCATCACAGTGCTCCATGATCCCTCTCATCACAATGTTCCATGACACTAGTCATCACAGTGCTCCATGACCCCTGTCATCACAATATTCACTGCCCATGTAATCACAATGCTCCTGGTCCCCTGTAATCACAATGCTCCATACCCTTTTCATCACAATGCTCCAGAACTCTTGTCATCATAATGCTGCATGCCCGTGTCATCACAGTGCTCCATGTCCACTTTCATCACAATGCTCCTTGACCCCTGTCATCACAATGCTCCATGGCCTATGTATTCACAATGCTCCATGGCCCCTGTAATCACATTGCTCCATGATCCTTTTCATCACAATGCTCTATGACCACTGTCATCACAATGCCACATGACACCTGTCATCACAATGCTCTATAGCCCCTGTCAGCACAATGTTCCATGACAGGTATCATCACAATGATACAAGACTGCTGTCATCAGAATGTTCCCTGCTCTTGTCATCTCAATGCTCCCTGGCCCCTGTTATCACAATGCTCCATGTCCATATCATCACAATGCTCCATTACACATGTCATCGTAGTGATCCATGACCCCTTTCATCACAATCCTGCATGACACCTGTCATCACAATGCTCCATAGCCCTTGTCATCACAATGCTCCATTAGCCCTGTCATCACAATGTTCCATGACTCTTGTCATCAAAATGCCTCATGATCCATTTAATCACAATGCTCCATGACTCCTTTCATCACATCCTCCATGATACTTGTCATTACACTGCCCCATGACCTTTTTCAGAACAATGCTCCATGATACCAGTCATCACAATGCTCCATGACCATTGTCGTCACAATGCTCCATGCCCCTTTCAACACAATGCCCCATGACACCTGTCATCACAATTCGCCATCGCACTTGTCATCACAATGCTCCATGAACCCTGTCATCACAATGTTCCATGACAGTTGTCATCACAATGTTCCATGACCCTGTAATCACAATGCTCCATGCCCTTGTCATCACAATGCTCCAGAACTCTTGTCATCATAATGATGAATGCTCGTGTCATCACAAAGCTCCATGATACTTGTCATCACAATGTTCCATTGCCTTGTCATTACAATACTCCATGGCCCCTGTCATCACAGTGCTCCATGATACCTTTTATCACAATTCTAGATGACCACTGTCATCACAATGCCCCAAGACACATGTCATAACAATTCGCCATGGCCCTTGCCATCACAATGCTCCATGACCCGTGTCATCACAATGGTCCCGGACACTTGTCATCACAATGATCCATGACCACTTACATCACAATGCTCCTTGACTCCTGTCATCACAATGCTCCATAGCCTATGCATTCGCAATGCTACATGGTCCCTGTAATCACATTGCTCCATGATCCATTTCATCACAATGCTCTATGACCACTGTCATTACAATGCCACATTATACCTGTCATCACAATGCTCCATGGCCCCTGTCAGCACAATGTTCCATGACAGATGTCATCACTCTCCTCCATGGTCCCTGTAATCACAATGCTCCATTCCCTTGTCAACGCAATGCTCCAGAACTCTTGTCATCATAATGCTCCATGCCCGTCTCATCACAATTCTCCATGACACTTTTCATTAAAATGCTCCATGGCCTTTATCATCACAATGCTCCATGGCCCCTGTTATCACATTGATCCATTGTACCTTTCATCACAATGCTAGATAACCTCTGTCATCACAATGCCCGATGACACCTGTCATCAGAATTGGCCATGGCCCTTGTCATCACAATGCTCCATGCCCTTGTCAACGCAATGCTCCAAAACTCTTGGCATCATAATGCTCCATGCCCGTCTCATCACAATGCTCCATGACACTTGTCATCAAAATGCTCCATGGCCTTTGTCATCACAATGCTCCATGGCCCCTGTTATCACAGTGCTCCATGTTACCTTTCCTCATAATTCTCGATGACCACTGTCATCACAATGCCCCATGACACCTGTCACCACAATTCGCCATGGCCCTTGTCATCACAATGCTCCATGATCCATGTCATCACAATGTTCCTGGACACTTATCATCACAATGAACTATGACCACATTCATCACAATGCTCCATGACCCCTGTCATCACACTGCTCCATGGACTATGCATTCAAAATGCTCCATGGCCCCTGTAATCACATTGCTCCATGATCCCTTTCATCACAATGTTCTATGACCACTCTCATCACAATACCCCATGACGCCTATCATCATAATGCTCCAAGGCCCCTCTCATCACAGTGCTCCATGAACCCTGTCATCACAATGTTCCATGACACTTGTCATCACAGTGCTCCATGAACACCTGTCATCACAATATTCACTGCCCATGTAATCACAATGCTCCTGGTCCCCTGTAATCACAGTGCTCCATACCCTTTTCATCACAATGCTCCAGAACTCTTGTCATCATAATGCTCCATGCCCGTGTCATCACAATGCTTGAAGAACCTTGTCATCACAATGCTCCATGAACCGTGTCATCACAAGGTTCCAGGACCCTTGTCATCACAATGATCCATGACCCCTGTCATCTGAATGCTCCATGATCTTTGTATTCACAATTCTCCCTGGCCCCTATAATTGCGGTGATCCATGACCCCTGTCATCACAATGCTCCCTGGTATATTTCATCACAATTCTAGATGACCACTGTCATCACAGTGCTCCACGGCCCCTGTCGTCAGAATCCTCCATGATACCGTTCATTACAATTCTACATGACCACTGTCATCACAATGCCGCATGACACCTGTCATCACAATTCGCCATGGCACTTGTCATCACAATGCTCCATGAACCATGTCATCACAATGTTCATGGACAATAGTCATGACAATGCTCCATGACAACTTACATCACAATGCTCCTTGACCCCTGTCATTTCATTGCTCCATGGCCTATGCATTCACAATGCTCCATGGTCCCTGTAATCACAATGCTCCATACCCTTGTCATCGCAATGCTCCAGATCACTTCTCATCATAATGCTCCATGCCCGTGTCATCACAATGCTCCATGGCCCCTGTCATCACAGTGCTCCGTGATACCTTTCATCCTAATGATAGATGACCACTGTCATCACAATGCTCCATGACACCTGTCATCAGAATTGGCCATGGCCCTTGTCATCACAATGCTCCAGGACACTTGTCTTCACAATGTTCCATGGCGCATTTCATCACAATGCTCCATGACCACTTTCATCAAATTGCTCCATGATGCCTGTCATCACAATGCTCCATGGCCTTTGTCATCAAAATTCTACATGGCCCCTGTAATAACAGTGCTTCAGGACAACTTTTATCACAATGCTCCATGACCACTCTCATCACAATGCCAGATAAGACCTTTCATGACAATGCTCCATGGCCCTTGTCATCACAATATTCTATGACTTCTGTCATCACAATGCTCCATGCCCCTGTCATCACAATGCCCCATCACCCCTGCTATTACAATGCTCCATGACCCCTGTCGTCGCAATGCTCCGAAACCCTTGTCATCACAATATTCCATGATCCGTGTAATCACGATGATCCATGAACCATTTCTGTACAATGCTCCAGTACCCCTTTCATTAAAATGCTCCATGGCACTTGTCATCAGAATGCTCCAGGAACCCTTCCATCACAATAATCCATGACCCGTTTCCTCACAATTCTCCAGGACCGCTTTCATCACAATGCTCCATTCCCTTGTCATCTCAATGCTTCATGGCCCCTGTCATCAAAATGATCCATGCCCTTGTCATCAAAATGCTCCAGAACTCTTGTCATCACTATGCTCCATGCCCATGTCATCAAAATGCTGCATGGCCCCTGTCATCACAATGCTGCATGACCCCTGTCATCACAATGCTCCATGCCCGTATCATCACAATGCTCCATTACCCATGTCATCGTAGTGATCCATGACCCCTTACATCACAATGCTGCATGACACCTGTCATCACAATGCTCCGTGGTCTTTGTCATCACAATGCTCCATGACCACTGTCATCACCATGCCCCATGACCCCATTCATCACAATGCTCCATAGCCCTTGTCATCACAATGCTCCATTAGCGCTGTCATCACAATGTTCCATGACTCTTGTCATCAAAATGCCTCATGATCCATTTAATCACAATGCTCCATGACTCCTTTCATCACATCCTCCATGATACTTGTCATTACACTGCCCCATGACCTCTTTCAGAACAATGCTCCATGATACCAGTCATCACAATGCTCCATGACCATTGTCGTCACAATGCTCCATGCCCCTTTCAACACAATGCTCCATGACAACTGTCATCACAATGCTCCATGGCCTTTGTCATCACAATTATACATGGCCCCTGTGATCACAGTGCTCCATGACCCCTTTCATCACAATGCTCCATGACCACTGTCATCACAATGCCCCATGACCCCTGTCATCACAATGCTCCATGACCCCTGTCATTACAATGCTCCATGACCACTGTCATCACAATGTTCCATGATCGCTGTAATCACAATGACTCATGACACCTTTCCTCAGAAGGCTCCAGTACGCCTGTCATCACAATGCTCCAATGACCGTCTCATCACAATGCTCCATGATCCCTGTCAGCACAACGTTCCATGACAATTGTCATCACAATGCTCCATGACACCTGTCATCACAATGTTGCCTGCCCATGTCATCAAAATGCTCCATGTCCCCTGTAATCACAATGTTCCATTACACCTGTCTTCACAATGTTCCCTGCCCATGTCATCACAATGCTCCATTACCAATGTAATCAAAATGTTCGCCTGCCCTTGTCATCAAAATGCTCCATGGCCCCTTTAATCACAATGCTCCATGAACCCTGTCATCACAATATTCCATGACAGTTGTCATCACAATGCTCCATGACCCTGTAATCACAATGCTCCATGCCCTTGTCATCACGATGCTCCAGAACTCTTGTCATCATAATGATGAATGCTCGTGTCATCACAAAGCTCCATGATACTTGTCATCACAATGTTCCATGGCCTTGTCATTACAATACTCCATGGCCCCTGTCATCACAGTGCTCCATGATACCTTTTATCACAATTCTAGATGACCACTGTCATCACAATGCCCCAAGACACATGTCATCACAATTCGCCATGGCCCTTGCCATCACAATGCTCCATGACCCGTGTCATCACAATGGTCCAGGACACTTGTCATCACAATGATCCATGACCCCTGTCATCACACTGCTCCATGGCCTATGCATTCAAAATGCTCCATGGCCCCTGTAATCACATTGCTCCATGATCCCTTTCATCACGATGTTCTATGACCACTCTCATCACAATACCCCATGACGCCTATCATCATAATGCTCCAAGGCCCCTCTCATCACAATGCTCCATGAACCCTGTCATCACAATGTTCCATGACACTTGTCATCACAGTGCTCCATGAACCCCTGTCATCACAATATTCACTGCCCATGTAATCACAACGCTCCTGGTCCCCTGTAATCACAGTGCTCCATACCCTTTTCATCACAATGCTCCAGAACTCTTGTCATCATAATGCTCCATGCCCGTGTCATCACAATGCTTGAAGAACCTTGTCATCACAATGCTCCATGAACCGTGTCATCACAAGGTTCCAGGACCCTTGTCATCACAATGATCCATGACCCCTGTCATCTCAATGCTCCATGATCTTTGTATTCACAATGCTCCATGGCCCCTATAATTGTGGTGATCCATGACCCCTGTCATCACAATGCTCCCTGGTATATTTCATCACAATTCTAGATGACCACTGTCATCACAGTGCTCCACGGCCCCTGTCGTCAGAGTCCTCCATGATACCTTTCATTACAATTCTACATGACCACTGTTATCACAATGCCCCATGACACCTGTCATCACAATTCGCCATGGCACTTGTCATCACAATGCTCCATGAACCATGTCATCACAATGTTCATGGACACTTGTCATCACAATGCTCCATGACAACTTACATCACAATGCTCCTTGACCCCTGTCATTTCATTGCTCCATGGCCTATGCATTCACAATGCTCCATGGCTCCGGTAATCACATTGCTCCATGATCCCTTTCATCACAATGCTCCAAGACCGCTGTCATCACAATGCCCCATGACGCCTATCATCATAATGCTCCAAGGCCCCTCTCATCACAATACTCCATGATCCCTGTCATCACAATGTTCCATGACACTAGTCATCACAGTGCTCCATGACCCCTGTCATCACAATATTCACTGCCCATGTAATCACAATGCTCTTGTTCCCCTGTAATCACAATGCTCCATAACCTTGTCATCACAATGCTCCAGAACTCTTGTCATCATAATGCTCCATGCCCGTTTCATCACAGTGCTCCATGACCACTTTCATCACAATGCTCCTTGACCCCTGTCATCACAATGCTCTATGACCACTGTCATCACAATGCCACATGACACCTGTAATCACATTGCTCCATGATCCTTTTCATCACAATGCTCTATGACCACTGTCATCACAATGCCACATGACACCTGTCATCACAATGCTCTATAGCCCCTGTCAGCACAATGTTCCATGACAGGTATCATCACAATGATACATGACTGCTGTCATCAGAACGTTCCCTGCTCTTGTCATCTCAATGCTCCCTGGCCCCTGTTATCACAATGCTCCATGCCCATATCATCACAATGCTCCATTACCCATGTCATCGTAGTGATCCATGACCCCTTTCATCACAATGCTGCATGACACCTGTCATCACAATGCTCCATAGCCCTTGTCATCACAATGCTCCATTAGCCCTGTCATCACAATGTTCCATGACTCTTGTCATCAAAATGCCTCATGATCCATTTAATCACAATGCTCCATGACTCCTTTCATCACATCCTCCATGATACTTGTCATTACACTGCCCCATGATCTTTTTCAGAACAATGCTCCATGATACCAGTCATCACAATGCTCCATGACCATTGTCGTCACAATGCTCCATGCCCCTTTCAACACAATGCTCCATGACAACTGTCATCACAATGCTCCATGGTCTTTGTCATCACAATTATACATGGCCCCTGTGATCACAGTGCTCCATGACCCCTTTCATCACAATGCTCCATGACCACTGTCATCACAATGCCCCATGACCCCTGTCATCACAATGCTCCATGGCCCCTGTCATTACAATGCTCCATGACCACTGTCATCACAATGTTCCATGACAGATGTCACCACTATCCTCCATGGTCCCTGTAATCACAATGCTCCATTCCCTTGTCAACGCAATGCTCCAGAACTCTTGTCATCATAATGCTCCATGCCCGTCTCATCACAATTCTCCATGACACTTTTCATTAAAATGCTCCATGGTCTTTATCATCACAATGCTCCATGGCCCCTGTTATCACATTGATCCATTGTACCTTTCATCACAATGCTAGATAACCTCTGTCATCACAATGCCCGATGACACCTGTCATCAGAATTGGCCATGGCCCTTGTCATCACAATGCTCCATGCCCTTGTCACCACAATGCTCCAGAACTCTGGGCATCATAATGCTCCATGCCCGTCTCATCACAATGCTACATGACACTTGTCATCAAAATGCTCCATGGCCTTTGTCATCACAATGCTCCATGGCCCCTGTTATCACAGTGCTCCATGTTACCTTTCATCACAATTCTAGATGACCACTGTCATCACAATGCCCCATGACACCTGTCATCACAATTCGCCATGGCCCTTGTCATCACAATGCTCCATGATCCATGTCATCACAATGTTCCTGGACACTTATCATCACAATGAACTATGACCACATTCATCACAATGCTCCATGACCCCTGTCATCACACTGCTCCATGGCCTATGCATTCAAAATGCTCCATGGCCCCTGTAATCACATTGCTCCATGATCCCTTTCATCACAATGCTCCAAGACCGCTGTCATCACAAGGCCCCATGACGCGTATCATCATAATGCTCCAAGGCCCCTCTCATCACAATGCTCCATGAACCCTGTCATCACAATGTTCCATGACACTTGTCATCACAGTGCTCCATGAACCCCTGTCATCACAATATTCACTGCCCATGTAATCACAATGCTCCTGGTCTCCTGTAATCACAGTGCTCCATACCCTTTTCATCACAATGCTCCAGAACTCTTGTCATCATAATGCTCCATGCCCGTGTCATCACAATGCTTGAAGAACCTTGTCATCACAATGCTCCATGAACCGTGTCATCACAAGGTTCCAGGACCCTTGTCATCACAATGATCTATGACCCCTGTCATCTCAATGCTCCATGATCTTTGTATTCACAATGCTCCCTGGCCCCTATAATTGCGGTGATCCATGACCCCTGTCATCACAATGCTCCCTGGTATATTTCATCACAATTCTAGATGACCACTGTCATCACAGTGCTCCACGGCCCCTGTCGTCAGAGTCCTCCATGATACCTTTCATTACAATTCTACATGACCACTGTCATCACAATGCCCCATGACACCTGTCATCACAATTCGCCATGGCACTTGTCATCACAAAGCTCCATGAACCATGTCATCACAATGTTCATGGACACTTGTCATCACAATGCTCCATGACAACTTACATCACAATGCTCCTTGACCCCTGTCATTTCATTGCTCCTTGGCCTATGCATTCACAATGCTCCATGGCCCCTGTAATCACATTGCTCCATGATCACTTTCATCACAATGCTCCAAGACCACTGTCATCACAATGCCCCATGACGCCTATCATCATAATGCTCCAAGGCCCCTCTCATCACAGTGCTCCATGATCCCTCTCATCACAATGTTCCATGACACTAGTCATCACAGTGCTCCATGACCCCTGTCATCACAATATTCACTGCCCATGTAATCACAATGCTCCTGGTCCCCTGTAATCACAATGCTCCATACCCTTTTCATCACAATGCTCCAGAACTCTTGTCATCATAATGCTGCATGCCCGTGTCATCACAGTGCTCCATGTCCACTTTCATCACAATGCTCCTTGACCCCTGTCATCACAATGCTCCATGGCCTATGTATTCACAATGCTCCATGGCCCCTGTAATCACATTGCTCCATGATCCTTTTCATCACAATGCTCTATGACCACTGTCATCACAATGCCACATGACACCTGTCATCACAATGCTCTATAGCCCCTGTCAGCACAATGTTCCATGACAGGTATCATCACAATGATACAAGACTGCTGTCATCAGAATGTTCCCTGCTCTTGTCATCTCAATGCTCCCTGGCCCCTGTTATCACAATGCTCCATGTCCATATCATCACAATGCTCCATTACACATGTCATCGTAGTGATCCATGACCCCTTTCATCACAATGCTGCATGACACCTGTCATCACAATGCTCCATAGCCCTTGTCATCACAATGCTCCATTAGCCCTGTCATCACAATGTTCCATGACTCTTGTCATCAAAATGCCTCATGATCCATTTAATCACAATGCTCCATGACTCCTTTCATCACATCCTCCATGATACTTGTCATTACACTGCCCCATGACCTTTTTCAGAACAATGCTCCATGATACCAGTCATCACAATGCTCCATGACCATTGTCGTCACAATGCTCCATGCCCCTTTCAACACAATGCCCCATGACATTTGTCATCACAATTCGCCATCGCACTTGTCATCACAATGCTCCATGAACCCTGTCATCACAATGTTCCATGACAGTTGTCATCACAATGCTCCATGACCCTGTAATCACAATGCTCCATGCCCTTGTCATCACGATGCTCCAGAACTCTTGTCATCATAATGATGAATGCTCGTGTCATCACAAAGCTCCATGATACTTGTCATCACAATGTTCCATGGCCTTGTCATTACAATACTCCATGGCCCCTGTCATCACCGTGCTCCATGATACCTTTTATCACAATTCTAGATGACCACTGTCATCACAATGCCCCAAGACACATGTCATCACAATTCGCCATGGCCCTTGCCATCACAATGCTCCATGACCCGTGTCATCACAATAGTCCAGGACACTTGTCATCACAATGATCCATGACCCCTGTCATCACACTGCTCCATGGCCTATGCATTCAAAATGCTCCATGGGCCCTGTAATCACATTGCTCCATGATCCCTTTCATCACGATGTTCTATGACCACTCTCATCACAATACCCCATGACGCCTATCATCATAATGCTCCAAGGCCCCTCTCATCACAATGCTCCATGAACCCTGTCATCACAATGTTCCATGACACTTGTCATCACAGTGCTCCATGAACCCCTGTCATCACAATATTCACTGCCCATGTAATCACAACGCTCCTGGTCCCCTGTAATCACAGTGCTCCATACCCTTTTCATCACAATGCTCCAGAACTCTTGTCATCATAATGCTCCATGCCCGTGTCATCACAATGCTTGAAGAACCTTGTCATCACAATGCTCCATGAACCGTGTCATCACAAGGTTCCAGGACCCTTGTCATCACAATGATCCATGACCCCTGTCATCTCAATGCTCCATGATCTTTGTATTCACAATGCTCCATGGCCCCTATAATTGCGGTGATCCATGACCCCTGTCATCACAATGCTCCCTGGTATATTTCATCACAATTCTAGATGACCACTGTCATCACAGTGCTCCACGGCCCCTGTCGTCAGAGTCCTCCATGATACCTTTCATTACAATTCTACATGACCACTGTTATCACAATGCCCCATGACACCTGTCATCACAATTCGCCATGGCACTTGTCATCACAATGCTCCATGAACCATGTCATCACAATGTTCATGGACACTTGTCATCACAATGCTCCATGACAACTTACATCACAATGCTCCTTGACCCCTGTCATTTCATTGCTCCATGGCCTATGCATTCACAATGCTCCATGGCTCCGGTCATCACATTGCTCCATGATCCCTTTCATCACAATGCTCCAAGACCGCTGTCATCACAATGCCCCATGACGCCTATCATCATAATGCTCCAAGGCCCCTCTCATCACAATACTCCATGATCCCTGTCATCACAATGTTCCATGACACTAGTCATCACAGTGCTCCATGACCCCTGTCATCACAATATTCACTGCCCATGTAATCACAATGCTCTTGTTCCCCTGTAATCACAATGCTCCATAACCTTGTCATCACAATGCTCCAGAACTCTTGTCATCATAATGCTCCATGCCCGTGTCATCACAGTGCTCCATGACCACTTTCATCACAATGCTCCTTGACCCCTGTCATCACAATGCTCTATGACCACTGTCATCACAATGCCACATGTCACCTGTAATCACATTGCTCCATGATCCTTTTCATCACAATGCTCTATGACCACTGTCATCACAATGCCACATGACACCTGTCATCACAATGCTCTATAGCCCCTGTCAGCACAATGTTCCATGACAGGTATCATCACAATGATACATGACTGCTGTCATCAGAATGTTCCCTGCTCTTGTCATCTCAATGCTCCCTGGCCCCTGTTATCACAATGCTCCATGCCCATATCATCACAATGCTCCATTACCCATGTCATCGTAGTGATCCATGACCCCTTTCATCACAATGCTGCATGACACCTGTCATCACAATGCTCCATAGCCCTTGTCATCACAATGCTCCATTAGCCCTGTCATCACAATGTTCCATGACTCTTGTCATCAAAATGCCTCATGATCCATTTAATCACAATGCTCCATGACTCCTTTCATCACATCCTCCATGATACTTGTCATTACACTGCCCCATGACCTTTTTCAGAACAATGCTCCATGATACCAGTCATCACAATGCTCCATGACCATTGTCGTCACAATGCTCCATGCCCCTTTCAACACAATGCTCCATGACAACTGTCATCACAATGCTCCATGGTCTTTGTCATCACAATTATACATGGCCCCTGTGATCACAGTGCTCCATGACCCCTTTCATCACAATGCTCCATGACCACTGTCATCACAATGCCCCATGACCCCTGTCATCACAATGCTCCATGGCCCCTGTCATTACAATGCTCCATGACCACTGTCATCACAATGTTCCATGACAGATGTCACCACTATCCTCCATGGTCCCTGTAATCACAATGCTCCATTCCCTTGTCAACGCAATGCTCCAGAACTCTTGTCATCATAATGCTCCATGCCCGTCTCATCACAATTCTCCATGACACTTTTCATTAAAATGCTCCATGGCCTTTATCATCACAATGCTCCATGGCCCCTGTTATCACATTGATCCATTGTACCTTTCATCACAATGCTAGATAACCTCTGTCATCACAATGCCCGATGACACCTGTCATCAGAATTGGCCATGGCCCTTGTCATCACAATGCTCCATGCCCTTGTCACCACAATGCTCCAGAACTCTGGGCATCATAATGCTCCATGCCCGTCTCATCACAATGCTCCATGACACTTGTCATCAAAATGCTCCATGGCCTTTGTCATCACAATGCTCCATGGCCCCTGTTATCACAGTGCTCCATGTTACCTTTCATCACAATTCTAGATGACCACTGTCATCACAATGCCCCATGACACCTGTCATCACAATTCGCCATGGCCCTTGTCATCACAATGCTCCATGATCCATGTCATCACAATGTTCCTGGACACTTATCATCACAATGAACTATGACCACATTCATCACAATGCTCCATGACCCCTGTCATCACACTGCTCCATGGCCTATGCATTCAAAATGCTCCATGGCCCCTGTAATCACATTGCTCCATGATCCCTTTCATCACAATGCTCCAAGACCGCTGTCATCACAAGGCCCCATGACGCGTATCATCATAATGCTCCAAGGCCCCTCTCATCACAATACTCCATGAACCCTGTCATCACAATGTTCCATGACACTTGTCATCACAGTGCTCCATGAACCCCTGTCATCACAATATTCACTGCCCATGTAATCACAATGCTCCTGGTCTCCTGTAATCACAGTGCTCCATACCCTTTTCATCACAATGCTCCAGAACTCTTGTCATCATAATGCTCCATGCCCGTGTCATCACAATGCTTGAAGAACCTTGTCATCACAATGCTCCATGAACCGTGTCATCACAAGGTTCCAGGACCCTTGTCATCACAATGATCCATGACCCCTGTCATCTCAATGCTCCATGATCTTTGTATTCACAATGCTCCCTGGCCGCTATAATTGCGGTGATCCATGACCCCTGTCATCACAATGCTCCCTGGTATATTTCATCACAATTCTAGATTACCACTGTCATCACAGTGCTCCACGGCCCCTGTCGTCAGAGTCCTCCATGATACCTTTCATTACAATTCTACATGACCACTGTCATCACAATGCCCCATGACACCTGTCATCACAATTCGCCATGGCACTTGTCATCACAAAGCTCCATGAACCATGTCATCACAATGTTCATGGACACTTGTCATCACAATGCTCCATGACAACTTACATCACAATGCTCCTTGACCCCTGTCATTTCATTGCTCCATGGCCTATGCATTCACAATGCTCCATGGCCCCTGTAATCACATTGCTCCATGATCCCTTTCATCACAATGCTCCAAGACCGCTGTCATCACAATGCCCCATGACGCCTATCATCATAATGCTCCAAGGCCCCTCTCATCACAGTGCTCCATGATCCCTCTCATCACAATGTTCCATGACACTAGTCATCACAGTGCTCCATGACCCCTGTCATCACAATATTCACTGCCCATGTAATCACAATGCTCCTGGTCCCCTGTAATCACAATGCTCCATACCCTTTTCATCACAATGCTCCAGAACTCTTGTCATCATAATGCTGCATGCCCGTGTCATCACAGTGCTCCATGTCCACTTTCATCACAATGCTCCTTGACCCCTGTCATCACAATGCTCCATGGCCTATGTATTCCCAATGCTCCATGGCCCCTGTATTCACATTGCTCCATGATCCTTTTCATCACAATGCTCTATGACCACTGTCATCACAATGCCACATGACACCTGTCATCACAATGCTCTATAGCCCCTGTCAGCACAATGTTCCATGACAGGTATCATCACAATGATACAAGACTGCTGTCATCAGAATGTTCCCTGCTCTTGTCATCTCAATGCTCCCTGGCCCCTGTTATCACAATGCTCCATGTCCATATCATCACAATGCTCCATTACACATGTCATCGTAGTGATCCATGACCCCTTTCATCACAATGCTGCATGACACCTGTCATCACAATGCTCCATAGCCCTTGTCATCACAATGCTCCATTAGCCCTGTCATCACAATGTTCCATGACTCTTGTCATCAAAAATCCTCATGATCCATTTAATCACAATGCTCCATGACTCCTTTCATCACATCCTCCATGATACTTGTCATTACACTGCCCCATGACCTTTTTCAGAACAATGCTCCATGATACCAGTCATCACAATGCTCCATGACCATTGTCATCACAATGCTCCATGCCCCTTTCAACACAATGCCCCATGACACCTGTCATCACAATTCGCCATCGAACTTGTCATCACAATGCTCCATGAACCCTGTCATCACAATGTTCCATGACAGTTGTCATCACAATGCTCCATGACCCTTTAATCACAATGCTCCATGCCCTTGTCATCACAATGCTCCAGAACTCTTGTCATCATAATGATGAATGCTCGTGTCATCACAAAGCTCCATGATACTTGTCATCACAATGTTCCATTGCCTTGTCATTACAATACTCCATGGCCCCTGTCATCACAGTGCTCCATGATACCTTTTATCACAATTCTAGATGACCACTGTCATCACAATGCCCCAAGACACATGTCATAACAATTCGCCATGGCCCTTGCCATCACAATGCTCCATGACCCGTGTCATCACAATGGTCCCGGACACTTGTCATCACAATGATCCATGACCACTTACATCACAATGCTCCTTGACTCCTGTCATCACAATGCTCCATAGCCTATGCATTCGCAATGCTACATGGTCCCTGTAATCACATTGCTCCATGATCCATTTCATCACAATGCTCTATGACCACTGTCATTACAATGCCACATTATACCTGTCATCACAATGCTCCATGGCCCCTGTCAGCACAATGTTCCATGACAGATGTCATCACTGTCCTCCATGGTCCCTGTAATCACAATGCTCCATTCCCTTGTCAACGCAATGCTCCAGAACTCTTGTCATCATAATGCTCCATGCCCGTCTCATCACAATTCTCCATGACACTTTTCATTAAAATGCTCCATGGCCTTTATCATCACAATGCTCCATGGCCCCTGTTATCACATTGATCCATTGTACCTTTCATCACAATGCTAGATAACCTCTGTCATCACAATGCCCGATGACACCTGTCATCAGAATTGGCCATGGCCCTTGTCATCACAATGCTCCATGCCCTTGTCAACGCAATGCTCCAGAACTCTTGGCATCATAATGCTCCATGCCCGTCTCATTACAATGCTCCATGACACTTGTCATCAAAATGCTCCATGGCCTTTGTCATCACAATGCTCCATGGCCCCTGTTATCACAGTGCTCCATGTTACCTTTCCTCATAATTCTCGATGACCACTGTCATCACAATGCCCCATGACACCTGTCATCACAATTCGCCATGGCCCTTGTCATCACAATGCTCCATGATCCATGTCATCACAATGTTCCTGGAGACTTATCATCACAATGAACTATGACCACATTCATCACAATGCTCCATGACCCCTGTCATCACACTGCTCCATGGACTATGCATTCAAAATGCTCCATGGCCCCTGTAATCACATTGCTCCATGATCCCTTTCATCACAATGTTCTATGACCACTCTCATCACAATACCCCATGACGCCTATCATCATAATGCTCCAAGGCCCCTCTCATCACAATGCTCCATGAACCCTGTCATCACAATGTTCCATGACACTTGTCATCACAGTGCTCCATGAACCCCTGTCATCACAATATTCACTGCCCATGTAATCACAATGCTCCTGGTCCCCTGTAATCACAGTGCTCCATACCCTTTTCATCACAATGCTCCAGAACTCTTGTCATCATAATGCTCCATGCCCGTGTCATCACAATGCTTGAAGAACCTTGTCATCACAATGCTCCATGAACCGTGTCATCACAAGGTTCCAGGACCCTTGTCATCACAATGATCCATGACACCTGTCATCTCAATGCTCCATGATCTTTGTATTCACAATGCTCCCTGGCCCCTATAATTGCGGTGATCCATGACCCCTGTCATCACAATGCTCCCTGGTATATTTCATCACAATTCTAGATGACCACTGTCATCACAGTGCTCCACGGCCCCTGTTATCAGAGTCCTCCCTGATACCTTTAATCACAATTCTATATGACCGCTCTCATCACAATTCCACATGACACCTGTCATCACAATGCTCCATGAACCATGTCATCACAATGTTCATGGACAAGAGTCATCACAATGCTCCATGACAACTTACATCACAATGCTCCTTGACCCCTGTCATTCCATTGCTCCATGGCCTATGCATTCACAATGCTCCATGGCTCCTGTAATCACATTGCTCCATGATCCCTTTCATCACAATACTCCAAGACCGCTGTCATCACAATGCCCCATGACGCCTATCATCATAATGCTCCAAGGCCCCTCTCATCACAATGCTCCATGATCCCTGTCATCACAATGTTCCATGACACTAGTCATCACAGTGCTCCATGACCCCTGTCATCACAATATTCACTGCCCATGTAATCACAATGCTCCTGGTCCCCTGTAATCACAATGCTCCATACCCTTGTCATCACAATGCTCCAGAACTCTTGTCATCATAATGCTCCATTCCCTTGTCATCACAGTTCTCCATGACCACTTTCATCACAATGCTCTATGACCACTGTCATCACAATGCCACATGACACCTGTCATCACAATGCTCTATAGCCCCTGTCAGCACAATGTTCCATGACAGGTATCATCACAATGATCCATGACTGCTGTCATCACAATGTTCCTTGCCCTTGTCATTCTCAATGCTCCCTGGCTCC
>NW_028122217.1:0-61541 GCF_965194805.1 Balaenoptera borealis
TGTGGTTAATTCTTCTTCCTGATGGGAAAATAGAGTGACCTGTGCCTGTCCCAACACCTAGAGCTAGTCTCTCATTGGTTCCCCCTCTTCCCGTTCATCCTCAGGACAAATTGCAACCTGTACGGAACAGGAGGTTAAAGGTGCTGATTCTCCAAGAAGGGAGATTGCTAGTAAAGCGGCTGGAATGGCGAACCCGAGCCCAAGGAGATGAGAAATGAGGTGCGTTTTAGAAACCTTTTCCGATCACACGGTGCACCATCTTCTGGGTTTCTCATGCATGTTTTCGAAGTGGGAAGATGCCCTTGAACCTGGAGATTTGGGACCCATGGGATGGGAACCACGCAGTATTACTTTAAAGGGTCTGCGTTTGCTCACCCAACCTCACCAAACCTCTCAGCCCCAAGAGTGTCCACCCTTATGTCTCAATCAGCTGTGGGTCTAGATATGGTCAATCCAGGTGGCGTCACAGCCCCTGAGCGAATTTAGTAAGAATTTCTCTCTCTTTCTCTGTCTTTGTTTCACGGGTTTTTAAAAGTGATTGATTTTTATAAAGGGGTTTAGCTGCTTTTCACTGCTGTGTTTATGCCGATTTACACCCACTTGACTCACTTACAGAGAGATATCAATACATAGCTTTTAAGATTCTTACTAGTCAGATATATTCTTGGACGGTGAATAGGGGGTGTTGAGTCCAGTTCACAGAGCAAGGAGTAGGTCGTGTCTATTACATATTGGGTTTATGAAACGGTATCTGAGCTAATTTGAAACCCTTGTTTTATGCATCACCCCACCTCACCTTTCCCGTTAAGCAGCCATAGTGTGTTTTCTAAACGTGTGCCTCTGTTCTGTTTTGTAATTCAGTTCAAGGGTCGCGGTTTTCACATTCCCTCTATAAGTGATATCTTATGATAAGTGTCTTTTTCTGTGTGACTTATTTCACTTAGAATCGTCGTACCTAAATCCACTCATCATGCTGCTACTAGCCTTATGACGTTGATTTCATGGCTGAGTGATATTCCATTGTACATAAGGACCACAACTTCTTTATCCATTTTTCTCTTTCCTGGTATATTTAAGGTGTAACGAAGTGGAGGTTCTTGTCAACAGAGCAGCCCTAAACTTTGGGGTGCCTGTGTCTTGCTGATTTTTAGTTTTCCCAATTTTTACGCCCATGAGTGGAAGTGCCCTATGCTCTCTAAGCTGAGTTTTTTCGATGTTTCAGGACACACCGTACACTTCTCCAGAGTGGCTGTTGGCAATTTACATCCCACCCATCAGCGTAGCAAGGCTCCCGTTTCTCCATGGCCTGTCCTGCATTTCTGGTTTTGACACTTTATTCAGCATAGCCCTTTTGACCGATGGGAAGCGAGACTTCTTTGTAGCGCTGATTTGCCTTTCCAGGTTGCTTGGTTGGCCAAAAAGGGCGTATGCCTTTTTTCCTGAATATATTCAGGAAAAAAGGCATACGCCCTTTTTGGCCAAGGGCATCATGGTCGAGGTTTTGCCCCTTTTCCTGTGCTTTAAAGGCGATTCGTATCTACCTCCTGAAATCTGTTTCCTGCAATTCTGCCTTGCTTTCAAATCCTCTTCGTTGCCTTCCCTCAATATATTTGTGGACGAGAGTTATCATTTATAACTCTGCAGGTTTATGAATTGCAGTGCCCCTGAGCTCCATTTTTCAACTCGCTTTCTTGGGAGCTGGCCGCAAAAGCGCAGGATTTCTTCAGGCCCTATTCTGGTCCCGAGCGGCAGGCTGAGTCTGTGGTTAATTTTTCTTCCTGATGGGAAAATAGAGTGACCTGTGCCTGTCCCAACACCTAGAGCTAGTCTCTCATTGGTTCCCCCTCTTCCCGTTCATCCTCAGGACAAATTGCAACCTGTACGGAACAGGAGGTTAAAGGTGCTGATTCTCCAAGAAGGGAGATTGCTAGTAAAGCGGCTGGAATGGCGAACCCGAGCCCAAGGAGATGAGAAATGAGGTGCGTTTTAGAAACCTTTCCCGATCACACGGTGCACCATCTTCTGGGTTTCTCATGCATGTTTTCGAAGTGGGAAGATGCCCTTGAACCTGGAGATTTGGGACCCATGGGATGGGACCCACGCAGTAGTACTTTAAAGGGTCTGCGTTTGCTCACCCAACCTCACCAAACCTCTCAGCCCCAAGAGTGTCCACCCTTATGTCTCAATCAGCTGTGGGTCTAGATATGGTCAATCCAGGTGGCGTCACAGCCCCTGAGCGAATTTAGTAAGAATTTCTCTCTCTTTCTCTGTCTTTGTTTCACGGGTTTTTAAAAGTGATTGATTTTTATAAAGGGGTTTAGCTGCTTTTCACTGCTGTGTTTATGCCGATTTACACCCACTTGACTCACTTACAGAGAGATATCAATACATAGCTTTTAAGATTCTTACTAGTCAGATATATTCTTGGACGGTGAATAGGGGGTGTTGAGTCCAGTTCACAGAGCAAGGAGTAGGTCGTGTCTATTACATATTGGGTTTATGAAACGGTATCTGAGCTAATTTGAAACCCTTGTTTTATGCATCACCCCACCTCACCTTTCCCGTTAAGCAGCCATAGTGTGTTTTCTAAACGTGTGCCTCTGTTCTGTTTTGTAATTCAGTTCAAGGGTCGCGGTTTTCACATTCCCTCTATAAGTGATATCTTATGATAAGTGTCTTTTTCTGTGTGACTTATTTCACTTAGAATCGTCGTACCTAAATCCACTCATCATGCTGCTACTAGCCTTATGACGTTGATTTCATGGCTGAGTGATATTCCATTGTACATAAGGACCACAACTTCTTTATCCATTTTTCTCTTTCCTGGTATATTTAAGGTGTAACGAAGTGGAGGTTCTTGTCAACAGAGCAGCCCTAAACTTTGGGGTGCCTGTGTCTTGCTGATTTTTAGTTTTCCCAATTTTTACGCCCATGAGTGGAAGTGCCCTATGCTCTCTAAGCTGAGTTTTTTCGATGTTTCAGGACACACCGTACACTTCTCCAGAGTGGCTGTTGGCAATTTACATCCCACCCATCAGCGTAGCAAGGCTCCCGTTTCTCCATGGCCTGTCCTGCATTTCTGGTTTTGACACTTTATTCAGCATAGCCCTTTTGACCGATGGGAAGCGAGACTTCTTTGTAGCGCTGATTTGCCTTTCCAGGTTGCTTGGTTGGCCAAAAAGGGCGTATGCCTTTTTTCCTGAATATATTCAGGAAAAAAGGCATACGCCCTTTTTGGCCAAGGGCATCATGGTCGAGGTTTTGCCCCTTTTCCTGTGCTTTAAAGGCGATTCGTATCTACCTCCTGAAATCTGTTTCCTGCAATTCTGCCTTGCTTTCAAATCCTCTTCGTTGCCTTCCCTCAATATATTTGTGGACGAGAGTTATCATTTATAACTCTGCAGGTTTGTGAATAGCAGAGCCCCTGAGCTCCATTTTTCAAATCCCTTTCTTGGGAGCTGGCCGCAAAAGCGCAGGATTGCTTCAGGCCCTATACTGGTCACGGGCGGCAGGCTGAGCCTGTGGTTAATTCTTCTTCCTGATGGGAAAATAGAGTGACCTGTGCCTGTCCCAACACCTAGAGCTAGTCTCTCATTGGTTCCCCCTCTTCCCGTTCATCCTCAGGACAAATTGCAACCTGTACGGAACAGGAGGTTAAAGGTGCTGATTCTCCAAGAAGGGAGATTGCTAGTAAAGCGGCTGGAATGGCGAACCCGAGCCCAAGGAGATGAGAAATGAGGTGCGTTTTAGAAACCTTTTCCCATCACACGGTGCACCATCTTCTGGGTTTCTCATGCATGTTTTCGAAGTGGGAAGATGCCCTTGAACCTGGAGATTTGGGACCCATGGGATGGGACCCACGCAGTAGTACTTTAAAGGGTCTGCGTTTGCTCACCCAACCTCACCAAACCTCTCAGCCCCAAGAGTGTCCACCCTTATGTCTCAATCAGCTGTGGGTCTAGATATGGTCAATCCAGGTGGCGTCACAGCCCCTGAGCGAATTTAGTAAGAATTTCTCTCTCTTTCTCTGTCTTTGTTTCACGGGTTTTTAAAAGTGATTGATTTTTATAAAGGGGTTTAGCTGCTTTTCACTGCTGTGTTTATGCCGATTTACACCCACTTGACTCACTTACAGAGAGATATCAATACATAGCTTTTAAGATTCTTACTAGTCAGATATATTCTTGGACGGTGAATAGGGGGTGTTGAGTCCAGTTCACAGAGCAAGGAGTAGGTCGTGTCTATTACATATTGGGTTTATGAAACGGTATCTGAGCTAATTTGAAACCCTTGTTTTATGCATCACCCCACCTCACCTTTCCCGTTAAGCAGCCATAGTGTGTTTTCTAAACGTGTGCCTCTGTTCTGTTTTGTAATTCAGTTCAAGGGTCGCGGTTTTCACATTCCCTCTATAAGTGATATCTTATGATAAGTGTCTTTTTCTGTGTGACTTATTTCACTTAGAATCGTCGTACCTAAATCCACTCATCATGCTGCTACTAGCCTTATGACGTTGATTTCATGGCTGAGTGATATTCCATTGTACATAAGGACCACAACTTCTTTATCCATTTTTCTCTTTCCTGGTATATTTAAGGTGTAACGAAGTGGAGGTTCTTGTCAACAGAGCAGCCCTAAACTTTGGGGTGCCTGTGTCTTGCTGATTTTTAGTTTTCCCAATTTTTACGCCCATGAGTGGAAGTGCCCTATGCTCTCTAAGCTGAGTTTTTTCGATGTTTCAGGACACACCGTACACTTCTCCAGAGTGGCTGTTGGCAATTTACATCCCACCCATCAGCGTAGCAAGGCTCCCGTTTCTCCATGGCCTGTCCTGCATTTCTGGTTTTGACACTTTATTCAGCATAGCCCTTTTGACCGATGGGAAGCGAGACTTCTTTGTAGCGCTGATTTGCCTTTCCAGGTTGCTTGGTTGGCCAAAAAGGGCGTATGCCTTTTTTCCTGAATATATTCAGGAAAAAAGGCATACGCCCTTTTTGGCCAAGGGCATCATGGTCGAGGTTTTGCCCCTTTTCCTGTGCTTTAAAGGCGATTCGTATCTACCTCCTGAAATCTGTTTCCTGCAATTCTGCCTTGCTTTCAAATCCTCTTCGTTGCCTTCCCTCAATATATTTGTGGACGAGAGTTATCATTTATAACTCTGCAGGTTTGTGAATTGCAGAGCCCCTGAGCTCCATTTTTCAAATCCCTTTCTTGGGAGCTGGCCGCAAAAGCGCAGGATTGCTTCAGGCCCTATACTGGTCCCGGGCGGCAGGCTGAGCCTGTGGTTAATTCTTCTTCCTGATGGGAAAATAGAGTGACCTGTGCCTGTCCCAACACCTAGAGCTAGTCTCTCATTGGTTCCCCCTCTTCCCGTTCATCCTCAGGACAAATTGCAACCTGTACGGAACAGGAGGTTAAAGGTGCTGATCCTCCAAGGAGGGAGATTGCTAGTAAAGCGGCTGGAATGGAGAACCCGAGCACAAGGAGATGAGAAATGAGGTGCGTTTTAGAAACCTTTCCCGATCACACGGTGTACCATCTTCTGGGTTTCTAATGCATGTTTTCGATGAAGGAAGATGCCCTTGAACCTGGAGATTTGGGACCCATGGGGTGGGTACCACGCAGTATTACTTTAAAGGGTCTGCGTTTGCTCACCCAACCTCACCAAACCTCTCAGCCCCAAGAGTGTCCACCCTTATGTCTCAATCAGCTGTGGGTCTAGATATGTCAATCCAGGACGCATCACAGCCCCTGAACGAATTTAGTAAAAATTTCTCTCTCTTTCACTGTCTTTGTTTCACAGGTTTTTAAAAGTGATTGATTTTTATAAAGGGGTTTAGCTGCTTTTCACTGCTGTTTATGCCGCTTTACACCCACTTGACTTACTTACAGAGAGATATCAATACATATGTTTTAAGATTCTTACTAGTCAGATATATTCTTGGGCGGTGAATAGGGGGTGTTGAGTCCAGTTCACTGAGCAAGGAGTAGGTCGTGTCTATTACATATTGGGTTTATGGAACGGTATCTGAGCTAATTTGAAACCCTTGTTTTATGCATCACCCCACCTCACCTTTCCCGTTAAGCAGCCATAGTGTGTTTTCTAAACGTGACTCTGTTCTGTTTTGTAATTCAGTTCAAGGGTAGCGGTTTTTACATTCCCTCTATAAGTGATATCTTATGATAAGTGTCTTTTTCTGTGTGACTTATTTCACTTAGAATCGTCGTACCTAAATCCACTCATCATGCTGCTACTAGCCTTATGACGTTGATTTCATGGCTGAGTGATATTCCGTTGTACATAAGGACCACAGCTTCTTTATCCATTTTTCTCTTTCCTGGGATATTTAAGGTGTAACGAAGTGGAGGTTCTTGTCAACAGATCAGCCCTAAACTTTGGGGTGCCTGTGTCTTGCTGATTTTTAGTTTTCCCAATTTATACGCCCATGAGGGGAAGTGCCCTATGTTGTCTAAGCTGAGTTTTTTAGATGTTTCAGGACACACCGTACACTTCTCCAGAGTGGCCGTTGGCATTTTACATCCCGCCCATCAGCGTAGCAAGGCTCCCGTTTCTCCATGGCCTGTCCTGCATTTCTGGTTTTGACACTTTATACAGCATGGCCCTTTTGACCGATGGGAAGCGAGACTTCTTTGTAGGGCTGATTTGCCTTTCCAGGTTGCTTGGTTGGCCAAAAAGGGCGTATGCGTTTTTTCCTGAATATATTCAGGAAAAACGCATATGCCCTTTTTGGCCAAGGGCATCATTGTCGAGGTTTTGCCGCTTTTCCCGTGCTTTAAAGGCGATTCGAATCTACCTCCTGAAATCTGTTTCCTGCAATTCTGCCTTGCTTTCAAATCCTCTTCGTTGCCTTCCCTCAATATATTTGTGGACGAGAGTTATCATTTATAACTCTGCAGGTTTATGAATTGCAGTGCCCCTGAGCTCCATTTTTCAACTCGCTTTCTTGGGAGCTGGCCGCAAAAGCGCAGGATTTCTTCAGGCCCTATTCTGGTCCCGAGCGGCAGGCTGAGTCTGTGGTTAATTTTTCTTCCTGATGGGAAAATAGAGTGACCTGTGCCTGTCCCAACACCTAGAGCTAGTCTCTCATTGGTTCCCCCTCATCCCGTTCATCCTCAGGACAAATTGCAACCTGTACGGAACAGGAGGTTAAAGGTGCTGATTCTCCAAGAAGGGAGATTGCTAGTAAAGCGGCTGGAATGGCGAACCCGAGCCCAAGGAGATGAGAAATGAGGTGCGTTTTAGAAACCTTTCCCGATCACACGGTGCACCATCTTCTGGGTTTCTCATGCATGTTTTCGAAGTGGGAAGATGCCCTTGAACCTGGAGATTTGGGACCCATGGGATGGGACCCACGCAGTAGTACTTTAAAGGGTCTGCGTTTGCTCACCCAACCTCACCAAACCTCTCAGCCCCAAGAGTGTCCACCCTTATGTCTCAATCAGCTGTGGGTCTAGATATGGTCAATCCAGGTGGCGTCACAGCCCCTGAGCGAATTTATTAATAATTTCTCTCTCTTTCTCTGTCTTTGTTTCACGGGTTTTTAAAAGTGATTGATTTTTATAAAGGGGTTTAGCTGCTTTTCACTGCTGTGTTTATGCCGATTTACACCCACTTGACTCACTTACAGAGAGATATCAATACATAGCTTTTAAGATTCTTACTAGTCAGATATATTCTTGGACGGTGAATAGGGGGTGTTGAGTCCAGTTCACAGAGCAAGGAGTAGGTCGTGTCTATTACATATTGGGTTTATGAAACGGTATCTGAGCTAATTTGAAACCCTTGTTTTATGCATCACCCCACCTCACCTTTCCCGTTAAGCAGCCATAGTGTGTTTTCTAAACGTGTGCCTCTGTTCTGTTTTGTAATTCAGTTCAAGGGTCGCGGTTTTCACATTCCCTCTATAAGTGATATCTTATGATAAGTGTCTTTTTCTGTGTGACTTATTTCACTTAGAATCGTCGTACCTAAATCCACTCATCATGCTGCTACTAGCCTTATGACGTTGATTTCATGGCTGAGTGATATTCCATTGTACATAAGGACCACAACTTCTTTATCCATTTTTCTCTTTCCTGGTATATTTAAGGTGTAACGAAGTGGAGGTTCTTGTCAACAGAGCAGCCCTAAACTTTGGGGTGCCTGTGTCTTGCTGATTTTTAGTTTTCCCAATTTTTACGCCCATGAGTGGAAGTGCCCTATGCTCTCTAAGCTGAGTTTTTTCGATGTTTCAGGACACACCGTACACTTCTCCAGAGTGGCTGTTGGCAATTTACATCCCACCCATCAGCGTAGCAAGGCTCCCGTTTCTCCATGGCCTGTCCTGCATTTCTGGTTTTGACACTTTATTCAGCATAGCCCTTTTGACCGATGGGAAGCGAGACTTCTTTGTAGCGCTGATTTGCCTTTCCAGGTTGCTTGGTTGGCCAAAAAGGGCGTATGCCTTTTTTCCTGAATATATTCAGGAAAAAAGGCATACGCCCTTTTTGGCCAAGGGCATCATGGTCGAGGTTTTGCCCCTTTTCCTGTGCTTTAAAGGCGATTCGTATCTACCTCCTGAAATCTGTTTCCTGCAATTCTGCCTTGCTTTCAAATCCTCTTCGTTGCCTTCCCTCAATATATTTGTGGACGAGAGTTATCATTTATAACTCTGCAGGTTTGTGAATAGCAGAGCCCCTGAGCTCCATTTTTCAAATCCCTTTCTTGGGAGCTGGCCGCAAAAGCGCAGGATTGCTTCAGGCCCTATACTGGTCACGGGCGGCAGGCTGAGCCTGTGGTTAATTCTTCTTCCTGATGGGAAAATAGAGTGACCTGTGCCTGTCCCAACACCTAGAGCTAGTCTCTCATTGGTTCCCCCTCTTCCCGTTCATCCTCAGGACAAATTGCAACCTGTACGGAACAGGAGGTTAAAGGTGCTGATTCTCCAAGAAGGGAGATTGCTAGTAAAGCGGCTCGAATGGCGAACCCGAGCCCAAGGAGATGAGAAATGAGGTGCGTTTTAGAAACCTTTTCCGATCACACGGTGCACCATCTTCTGGGTTTCTCATGCATGTTTTCGAAGTGGGAAGATGCCCTTGAACCTGGAGATTTGGGACCCATGGGATGGGAACCACGCAGTATTACTTTAAAGGGTCTGCGTTTGCTCACCCAACCTCACCAAACCTCTCAGCCCCAAGAGTGTCCACCCTTATGTCTCAATCAGCTGTGGGTCTAGATATGGTCAATCCAGGTGGCGTCACAGCCCCTGAGCGAATTTAGTAAGAATTTCTCTCTCTTTCTCTGTCTTTGTTTCACGGGTTTTTAAAAGTGATTGATTTTTATAAAGGGGTTTAGCTGCTTTTCACTGCTGTGTTTATGCCGATTTACACCCACTTGACTCACTTACAGAGAGATATCAATACATAGCTTTTAAGATTCTTACTAGTCAGATATATTCTTGGACGGTGAATAGGGGGTGTTGAGTCCAGTTCACAGAGCAAGGAGTAGGTCGTGTCTATTACATATTGGGTTTATGAAACGGTATCTGAGCTAATTTGAAACCCTTGTTTTATGCATCACCCCACCTCACCTTTCCCGTTAAGCAGCCATAGTGTGTTTTCTAAACGTGTGCCTCTGTTCTGTTTTGTAATTCAGTTCAAGGGTCGCGGTTTTCACATTCCCTCTATAAGTGATATCTTATGATAAGTGTCTTTTTCTGTGTGACTTATTTCACTTAGAATCGTCGTACCTAAATCCACTCATCATGCTGCTACTAGCCTTATGACGTTGATTTCATGGCTGAGTGATATTCCGTTGTACATAAGGACCACAGCTTCTTTATCCATTTTTCTCTTTCCTGGGATATTTAAGGTGTAACGAAGTGGAGGTTCTTGTCAACAGATCAGCCCTAAACTTTGGGGTGCCTGTGTCTTGCTGATTTTTAGTTTTCCCAATTTATACGCCCATGAGGGGAAGTGCCCTATGTTGTCTAAGCTGAGTTTTTTAGATGTTTCAGGACACACCGTACACTTCTCCAGAGTGGCCGTTGGCATTTTATATCCCGCCCATCAGCGTAGCAAGGCTCCCGTTTCTCCATGGCCTGTCCTGCATTTCTGGTTTTGACACTTTATACAGCATGGCCCTTTTGACCGATGGGAAGCGAGACTTCTTTGTAGGGCTGATTTGCCTTTCCAGGTTGCTTGGTTGGCCAAAAAGGGCGTATGCGTTTTTTCCTGAATATATTCAGGAAAAACGCATATGCCCTTTTTGGCCAAGGGCATCATTGTCGAGGTTTTGCCGCTTTTCCCGTGCTTTAAAGGCGATTCGAATCTACCTCCTGAAATCTGTTTCCTGCAATTCTGCCTTGCTTTCAAATCCTCTTCGTTGCCTTCCCTCAATATATTTGTGGACGAGAGTTATCATTTATAACTCTGCAGGTTTATGAATTGCAGTGCCCCTGAGCTCCATTTTTCAACTCGCTTTCTTGGGAGCTGGCCGCAAAAGCGCAGGATTTCTTCAGGCCCTATTCTGGTCCCGAGCGACAGGCTGAGTCTGTGGTTAATTTTTCTTCCTGATGGGAAAATAGAGTGACCTGTGCCTGTCCCAACACCTAGAGCTAGTCTCTCATTGGTTCCCCCTCATCCCGTTCATCCTCAGGACAAATTGCAACCTGTACGGAACAGGAGGTTAAAGGTGCTGATTCTCCAAGAAGGGAGATTGCTAGTAAAGCGGCTGGAATGGCGAACCCGAGCCCAAGGAGATGAGAAATGAGGTGCGTTTTAGAAACCTTTCCCGATCACACGGTGCACCATCTTCTGGGTTTCTCATGCATGTTTTCGAAGTGGGAAGATGCCCTTGAACCTGGAGATTTGGGACCCATGGGATGGGACCCACGCAGTAGTACTTTAAAGGGTCTGCGTTTGCTCACCCAACCTCACCAAACCTCTCAGCCCCAAGAGTGTCCACCCTTATGTCTCAATCAGCTGTGGGTCTAGATATGGTCAATCCAGGTGGCGTCACAGCCCCTGAGCGAATTTATTAATAATTTCTCTCTCTTTCTCTGTCTTTGTTTCACGGGTTTTTAAAAGTGATTGATTTTTATAAAGGGGTTTAGCTGCTTTTCACTGCTGTGTTTATGCCGATTTACACCCACTTGACTCACTTACAGAGAGATATCAATGCATAGCTTTTAAGATTCTTACTAGTCAGATGTATTCTTCGGCTGTGAATAGAGGGTGTTGAGTCCAGTTCACAGAGCAAGGAGTAGGTCGTGTCTATTACATATTGGGTTTATGGAACGGTCTCTGAGCTAATTTGAAACCCTTGTTTTATGCATCACCCCACCTCACCTTTCCCGTTAAGCAGCCATAGTGTGTTTTCTAAACGTGTGCCTCTGTTCTGTTTTGTAATTCAGTTCAAGGGTCGCGGTTTTCACATTCCCTCTATAAGTGATATCTTATGATAAGTGTCTTTTTCTGTGTGACTTATTTCACTTAGAATCGTCGTACCTAAATCCACTCATCATGCTGCTACTAGCCTTATGACGTTGATTTCATGGCTGAGTGATATTCCATTGTACATAAGGACCACAACTTCTTTATCCATTTTTCTCTTTCCTGGTATATTTAAGGTGTAACGAAGTGGAGGTTCTTGTCAACAGAACAGCCCTAAACTTTGGGATGCCTGTGTCTTGCTGATTTTTAGTTTTCCCAATTTATACGCCCATGAGGGGAAGTGCCCTATGCTCTCTAAGCTGAGTTTTTTCGATGTTTCAGGACACACCGTACACTTCTCCAGAGTGGCTGTTGGCAATTTACATCCCGCCCATCAGCGTAGCAAGGCTCCCGTTTCTCCATGGCCTGTCCTGCATTTCTGGTTTTGACACTTTATTCAGCATGGCCCTTTTGACCGATGGGAAGCGAGACTTCTTTGTAGCGCTGATTTGCCTTTCCAGGTTGCTTGGTTGGCCAAAAAGGGCGTATGCGTTTTTTCCTGAATATATTCAGGAAAAAACTCATACGCCCTTTTTGGCCAAGGGCATCATGGTCGAGGTTTTGCCGCTTTTCCTGTGCTTTAAAGGCGATTCGAATCTACCTCCTGAAATCTGTTTCCTACAATTCTGCCTTGCTTTCAAATCCTCTTCGTTGCCTTCCCTCAATATATTTGTGGACGAGAGTTATCATTTATAACTCTGCAGGTTTGTGAATTGCAGTGCCCCTGAGCTCCATTTTTCAACTCGCTTTCTTGGGAGCTGGCCGCAAAAGCGCAGGATTGCTTCAGGCTCTATTCTGGTGCCGAGCGGCAGGCTGAGCCTGTGGTTAATTCTTCTTCCTGATGGGAAAATAGAGTGACCTGTGCCTGTCCCAACACCTAGAGCTAGTGTCTCATTGGTTCCCCCTCTTCCCGTTCATCCTCAGGACAAATTGCAACCTGTACGGAACAGGAGGTTAAAGGTGCTGATCCTCCAAGGAGGGAGATTGCTAGTAAAGCGGCTGGAATGGAGAACCCGAGCACAAGGAGATGAGAAATGAGGTGCGTTTTAGAAACCTTTCCCGATCACACGGTGTACCATCTTCTGGGTTTCTAATGCATGTTTTCGATGAAGGAAGATGCCCTTGAACCTGGAGATTTGGGACCCATGGGATGGGTACCACGCAGTATTACTTTAAAGGGTCTGCGTTTGCTCACCCAACCTCACCAAACCTCTCAGCCCCAAGAGTGTCCACCCTTATGTCTCAATCAGCTGTGGGTCTAGATATGTCAATCCAGGAGGCATCACAGCCCATGAACGAATTTAGTAAGAATTTCTTTCTCTTTCACTGTCTTTGTTTCACAGGTTTTTAAAAGTGATTTATTTTTATAAAGGGATTTAGCTGCTTTTCACTGCTGTTTATGCCGCTTTACACCCACTTGACTTACTTACAGAGAGATATCAATACATATGTTTTAAGATTCTTACTAGTCAGATATATTCTTGGGCGGTGAATAGGGGGTGTTGAGTCCAGTTCACTGAGCAAGGAGTAGGTCGTGTCTATTACATATTGGGTTTATGGAACGGTATCTGAGCTAATTTGAAACCCTTGTTTTATGCATCACCCCACCTCACCTTTCCCGTTAAGCAGCCATAGTGTGTTTTCTAAACGTGACTCTGTTCTGTTTTGTAATTCAGTTCAAGGGTAGCGGTTTTTACATTCCCTCTATAAGTGATATCTTATGATAAGTGTCTTTTTCTGTGTGACTTATTTCACTTAGAATCGTCGTACCTAAATCCACTCATCATGCTGCTACTAGCCTTATGCAGTTGATTTCATGGCTGAGTGATATTCCGTTGTACATAAGGACCACAACTTCTTTATCCATTTTTCTCTTTCCTGGGATATTTAAGGTGTAACGAAGTGGAGGTTCTTGTCAACAGATCAGCCCTAAACTTTGGGGTGCCTGTGTCTTGCTGATTTTTAGTTTTCCCAATTTATACGCCCATGAGGGGAAGTGCCCTATGTTGTCTAAGCTGAGTTTTTTAGATGTTTCAGGACACACCGTACACTTCTCCAGAGTGGCCGTTGGCATTTTACATCCCGCCCATCAGCGTAGCAAGGCTCCCGTTTCTCCATGGCCTGTCCTGCATTTCTGGTTTTGACACTTTATACAGCATGGCCCTTTTGACCGATGGGAAGCGAGACTTCTTTGTAGGGCTGATTTGCCTTTCCAGGTTGCTTGGTTGGCCAAAAAGGGCGTATGCGTTTTTTCCTGAATATATTCAGGAAAAACGCATACGCCCTTTTTGGCCAAGGGCATCATTGTCGAGGTTTTGCCGCTTTTCCCGTGCTTTAAAGGCGATTCGAATCTACCTCCTGAAATCTGTTTCCTGCAATTCTGCCTTGCTTTCAAATCCTCTTCGTTGCCTTCCCTCAATATATTTGTGGACGAGAGTTATCATTTATAACTCTGCAGGTTTATGAATTGCAGTGCCCCTGAGCTCCATTTTTCAACTCGCTTTCTTGGGAGCTGGCCGCAAAAGCGCAGGATTTCTTCAGGCCCTATTCTGGTCCCGAGCGGCAGGCTGAGTCTGTGGTTAATTTTTCTTCCTGATGGGAAAATAGAGTGACCTGTGCCTGTCCCAACACCTAGAGCTAGTCTCTCATTGGTTCCCCCTCTTCCCGTTCATCCTCAGGACAAATTGCAACCTGTACGGAACAGGAGGTTAAAGGTGCTGATTCTCCAAGAAGGGAGATTGCTAGTAAAGCGGCTGGAATGGCGAACCCGAGCCCAAGGAGATGAGAAATGAGCTGCGTTTTAGAAACCTTTCCCGATCACACGGTGCACCATCTTCTGGGTTTCTCATGCATGTTTTCGAAGTGGGAAGATGCCCTTGAACCTGGAGATTTGGGACCCATGGGATGGGACCCACGCAGTAGTACTTTAAAGGGTCTGCGTTTGCTCACCCAACCTCACCAAACCTCTCAGCCCCAAGAGTGTCCACCCTTATGTCTCAATCAGCTGTGGGTCTAGATATGGTCAATCCAGGTGGCGTCACAGCCCCTGAGCGAATTTAGTAAGAATTTCTCTCTCTTTCTCTGTCTTTGTTTCACGGGTTTTTAAAAGTGATTGATTTTTATAAAGGGGTTTAGCTGCTTTTCACTGCTGTGTTTATGCCGATTTACACCCACTTGACTCACTTACAGAGAGATATCAATACATAGCTTTTAAAATTCTTACTAGTCAGATATATTCTTGGACGGTGAATAGGGGGTGTTGAGTCCAGTTCACAGAGCAAGGAGTAGGTCGTGTCTATTACATATTGGGTTTATGAAACGGTATCTGAGCTAATTTGAAACCCTTGTTTTATGCATCACCCCACCTCACCTTTCCCGTTAAGCAGCCATAGTGTGTTTTCTAAACGTGTGCCTCTGTTCTGTTTTGTAATTCAGTTCAAGGGTCGCGGTTTTCACATTCCCTCTATAAGTGATATCTTATGATAAGTGTCTTTTTCTGTGTGACTTATTTCACTTAGAATCGTCGTACCTAAATCCACTCATCATGCTGCTACTAGCCTTATGACGTTGATTTCATGGCTGAGTGATATTCCATTGTACATAAGGACCACAACTTCTTTATCCATTTTTCTCTTTCCTGGTATATTTAAGGTGTAACGAAGTGGAGGTTCTTGTCAACAGAGCAGCCCTAAACTTTGGGGTGCCTGTGTCTTGCTGATTTTTAGTTTTCCCAATTTTTACGCCCATGAGTGGAAGTGCCCTATGCTCTCTAAGCTGAGTTTTTTCGATGTTTCAGGACACACCGTACACTTCTCCAGAGTGGCTGTTGGCAATTTACATCCCACCCATCAGCGTAGCAAGGCTCCCGTTTCTCCATGGCCTGTCCTGCATTTCTGGTTTTGACACTTTATTCAGCATAGCCCTTTTGACCGATGGGAAGCGAGACTTCTTTGTAGCGCTGATTTGCCTTTCCAGGTTGCTTGGTTGGCCAAAAAGGGCGTATGCCTTTTTTCCTGAATATATTCAGGAAAAAAGGCATACGCCCTTTTTGGCCAAGGGCATCATGGTCGAGGTTTTGCCCCTTTTCCTGTGCTTTAAAGGCGATTCGTATCTACCTCCTGAAATCTGTTTCCTGCAATTCTGCCTTGCTTTCAAATCCTCTTCGTTGCCTTCCCTCAATATATTTGTGGACGAGAGTTATCATTTATAACTCTGCAGGTTTGTGAATTGCAGAGCCCCTGAGCTCCATTTTTCAAATCCCTTTCTTGGGAGCTGGCCGCAAAAGCGCAGGATTGCTTCAGGCCCTATACTGGTCACGGGCGGCAGGCTGAGCCTGTGGTTAATTCTTCTTCCTGATGGGAAAATAGAGTGACCTGTGCCTGTCCCAACACCTAGAGCTAGTCTCTCATTGGTTCCCCCTCTTCCCGTTCATCCTCAGGACAAATTGCAACCTGTACGGAACAGGAGGTTAAAGGTGCTGATCCTCCAAGGAGGGAGATTGCTAGTAAAGCGGCTGGAATGGAGAACCCGAGCACAAGGAGATGAGAAATGAGGTGCGTTTTAGAAACCTTTCCCGATCACACGGTGTACCATCTTCTGGGTTTCTAATGCATGTTTTCGATGAAGGAAGATGCCCTTGAACCTGGAGATTTGGGACCCATGGGATGGGTACCACGCAGTATTACTTTAAAGGGTCTGCGTTTGCTCACCCAACCTCACCAAACCTCTCAGCCCCAAGAGTGTCCACCCTTATGTCTCAATCAGCTGTGGGTCTAGATATGTCAATCCAGGAGGCATCACAGCCCCTGAACGAATTTAGTAAAAATTTCTCTCTCTTTCACTGTCTTTGTTTCACAGGTTTTTAAAAGTGATTGATTTTTATAAAGGGGTTTAGCTGCTTTTCACTGCTGTTTATGCCGCTTTACACCCACTTGACTTACTTACAGAGAGATATCAATACATATGTTTTAAGATTCTTACTAGTCAGATATATTCTTGGGCGGTGAATAGGGGGTGTTGAGTCCAGTTCACTGAGCAAGGAGTAGGTCGTGTCTATTACATATTGGGTTTATGGAACGGTATCTGAGCTAATTTGAAACCCTTGTTTTATGCATCACCCCACCTCACCTTTCCCGTTAAGCAGCCATAGTGTGTTTTCTAAACGTGACTCTGTTCTGTTTTGTAATTCAGTTCAAGGGTAGCGGTTTTTACATTCCCTCTATAAGTGATATCTTATGATAAGTGTCTTTTTCTGTGTGACTTATTTCACTTAGAATCGTCGTACCTAAATCCACTCATCATGCTGCTACTAGCCTTATGCAGTTGATTTCATGGCTGAGTGATATTCCGTTGTACATAAGGACCACAACTTCTTTATCCATTTTTCTCTTTCCTGGGATATTTAAGGTGTAACGAAGTGGAGGTTCTTGTCAACAGATCAGCCCTAAACTTTGGGGTGCCTGTGTCTTGCTGATTTTTAGTTTTCCCAATTTATACGCCCATGAGGGGAAGTGCCCTATGCTCTGTAAGCTGAGTTTTTTCGATGTTTCAAGACACACCGTACACTTCTCCAGAGTGGCTGTTGGCAATTTACATCCCGCCCATCAGCGTAGCAAGGCTCCCGTTTCTCCATGGCCTGTCCTGCATTTCTGGTTTTGACACTTTATACAGCATGGCCCTTTTGACCGATGGGAAGCGAGACTTCTTTGTAGGGCTGATTTGCCTTTCCAGGTTGCTTGGTTGGCCAAAAAGGGCGTATGCGTTTTTTCCTGAATATATTCAGGAAAAACGCATACGCCCTTTTTGGCCAAGGGCATCATTGTCGAGGTTTTGCCGCTTTCCCCGTGCTTTAAAGGCGATTCGAATCTACCTCCTGAAATCTGTTTCCTGCAATTCTGCCTTGCTTTCAAATCCTCTTCGTTGCCTTCCCTCAATATATTTGTGGACGAGAGTTATCATTTATAACTCTGCAGGTTTATGAATTGCAGTGCCCCTGAGCTCCATTTTTCAACTCGCTTTCTTGGGAGCTGGCCGCAAAAGCGCAGGATTTCTTCAGGCCCTATTCTGGTCCCGAGCGGCAGGCTGAGTCTGTGGTTAATTTTTCTTCCTGATGGGAAAATAGAGTGACCTGTGCCTGTCCCAACACCTAGAGCTAGTCTCTCATTGGTTCCCCCTCTTCCCGTTCATCCTCAGGACAAATTGCAACCTGTACGGAACAGGAGGTTAAAGGTGCTGATTCTCCAAGAAGGGAGATTGCTAGTAAAGCGGCTGGAATGGCGAACCCGAGCCCAAGGAGATGAGAAATGAGGTGCGTTTTAGAAACCTTTCCCGATCACACGGTGCACCATCTTCTGGGTTTCTCATGCATGTTTTCGAAGTGGGAAGATGCCCTTGAACCTGGAGATTTGGGACCCATGGGATGGGACCCACGCAGTAGTACTTTAAAGGGTCTGCGTTTGCTCACCCAACCTCACCAAACCTCTCAGCCCCAAGAGTGTCCACCCTTATGTCTCAATCAGCTGTGGGTCTAGATATGGTCAATCCAGGTGGCGTCACAGCCCCTGAGCGAATTTAGTAAGAATTTCTCTCTCTTTCTCTGTCTTTGTTTCACGGGTTTTTAAAAGTGATTGATTTTTATAAAGGGGTTTAGCTGCTTTTCACTGCTGTGTTTATGCCGATTTACACCCACTTGACTCACTTACAGAGAGATATCAATACATAGCTTTTAAGATTCTTACTAGTCAGATATATTCTTGGACGGTGAATAGGGGGTGTTGAGTCCAGTTCACAGAGCAAGGAGTAGGTCGTGTCTATTACATATTGGGTTTATGAAACGGTATCTGAGCTAATTTGAAACCCTTGTTTTATGCATCACCCCACCTCACCTTTCCCGTTAAGCAGCCATAGTGTGTTTTCTAAACGTGTGCCTCTGTTCTGTTTTGTAATTCAGTTCAAGGGTCGCGGTTTTCACATTCCCTCTATAAGTGATATCTTATGATAAGTGTCTTTTTCTGTGTGACTTATTTCACTTAGAATCGTCGTACCTAAATCCACTCATCATGCTGCTACTAGCCTTATGACGTTGATTTCATGGCTGAGTGATATTCCATTGTACATAAGGACCACAACTTCTTTATCCATTTTTCTCTTTCCTGGTATATTTAAGGTGTAACGAAGTGGAGGTTCTTGTCAACAGAGCAGCCCTAAACTTTGGGGTGCCTGTGTCTTGCTGATTTTTAGTTTTCCCAATTTTTACGCCCATGAGTGGAAGTGCCCTATGCTCTCTAAGCTGAGTTTTTTCGATGTTTCAGGACACACCGTACACTTCTCCAGAGTGGCTGTTGGCAATTTACATCCCACCCATCAGCGTAGCAAGGCTCCCGTTTCTCCATGGCCTGTCCTGCATTTCTGGTTTTGACACTTTATTCAGCATAGCCCTTTTGACCGATGGGAAGCGAGACTTCTTTGTAGCGCTGATTTGCCTTTCCAGGTTGCTTGGTTGGCCAAAAAGGGCGTATGCCTTTTTTCCTGAATATATTCAGGAAAAAAGGCATACGCCCTTTTTGGCCAAGGGCATCATGGTCGAGGTTTTGCCCCTTTTCCTGTGCTCTAAAGGCGATTCGTATCTACCTCCTGAAATCTGTTTCCTGCAATTCTGCCTTGCTTTCAAATCCTTTTCGTTGCCTTCCCTCAATATATTTGTGGACGAGAGTTATCATTTATAACTCTGCAGGTTTGTGAATTGCAGAGCCCCTGAGCTCCATTTTTCAAATCCCTTTCTTGGGAGCTGGCCGCAAAAGCGCAGGATTGCTTCAGGCCCTATACTGGTCCCGGGCGGCAGGCTGAGCCTGTGGTTAATTCTTCTTCCTGATGGGAAAATAGAGTGACCTGTGCCTGTCCCAACACCTAGAGCTAGTCTCTCATTGGTTCCCCCTCTTCCCGTTCATCCTCAGGACAAATTGCAACCTGTACGGAACAGGAGGTTAAAGGTGCTGATCCTCCAAGGAGGGAGATTGCTAGTAAAGCGGCTGGAATGGCGAACCCGAGCCCAAGGAGATGAGAAATGAGGTGCGTTTTAGAAACCTTTCCCGATCACACGGTGTACCATCTTCTGGGTTTCTAATGCATGTTTTCGATGAAGGAAGATGCCCTTGAACCTGGAGATTTGGGACCCATGGGATGGGTACCACGCAGTATTACTTTAAAGGGTCTGCGTTTGCTCACCCAACCTCACCAAACCTCTCAGCCCCAAGAGTGTCCACCCTTATGTCTCAATCAGCTGTGGGTCTAGATATGTCAATCCAGGAGGCATCACAGCCCCTGAACGAATTTAGTAAAAATTTCTCTCTCTTTCACTGTCTTTGTTTCACAGGTTTTTAAAAGTGATTGATTTTTATAAAGGGGTTTAGCTGCTTTTCACTGCTGTTTATGCCGCTTTACACCCACTTGACTTACTTACAGAGAGATATCAATACATATGTTTTAAGATTCTTACTAGTCAGATATATTCTTGGGCGGTGAATAGGGGGTGTTGAGTCCAGTTCACTGAGCAAGGAGTAGGTCGTGTCTATTACATATTGGGTTTATGGAACGGTATCTGAGCTAATTTGAAACCCTTGTTTTATGCATCACCCCACCTCACCTTTCCCGTTAAGCAGCCATAGTGTGTTTTCTAAACGTGACTCTGTTCTGTTTTGTAATTCAGTTCAAGGGTAGCGGTTTTTACATTCCCTCTATAAGTGATATCTTATGATAAGTGTCTTTTTCTGTGTGACTTATTTCACTTAGAATCGTCGTACCTAAATCCACTCATCATGCTGCTACTAGCCTTATGACGTTGATTTCATGGCTGAGTGATATTCCGTTGTACATAAGGACCACAACTTCTTTATCCATTTTTCTCTTTCCTGGGATATTTAAGGTGTAACGAAGTGGAGGTTCTTGTCAACAGATCAGCCCTAAACTTTGGGGTGCCTGTGTCTTGCTGATTTTTAGTTTTCCCAATTTATACGCCCATGAGGGGAAGTGCCCTATGTTGTCTAAGCTGAGTTTTTTAGATGTTTCAGGACACACCGTACACTTCTCCAGAGTGGCCGTTGGCATTTTACATCCCGCCCATCAGCGTAGCAAGGCTCCCGTTTCTCCATGGCCTGTCCTGCATTTCTGGTTTTGACACTTTATACAGCATGGCCCTTTTGACCGATGGGAAGCGAGACTTCTTTGTAGCGCTGATTTGCCTTTCCAGGTTGCTTGGTTGGCCAAAAAGGGCGTATGCGTTTTTTCCTGAATATATTCAGGAAAAACGCATACGCCCTTTTTGGCCAAGGGCATCATTGTCGAGGTTTTGCCGCTTTTCCCGTGCTTTAAAGGCGATTCGAATCTACCTCCTGAAATCTGTTTCCTGCAATTCTGCCTTGCTTTCAAATCCTCTTCGTTGCCTTCCCTCAATATATTTGTGGACGAGAGTTATCATTTATAACTCTGCAGGTTTATGAATTGCAGTGCCCCTGAGCTCCATTTTTCAACTCGCTTTCTTGGGAGCTGGCCGCAAAAGCGCAGGATTTCTTCAGGCCCTATTCTGGTCCCGAGCGGCAGGCTGAGTCTGTGGTTAATTTTTCTTCCTGATGGGAAAATAGAGTGACCTGTGCCTGTCCCAACACCTAGAGCTAGTCTCTCATTGGTTCCCCCTCTTCCCGTTCATCCTCAGGACAAATTGCAACCTGTACGGAACAGGAGGTTAAAGGTGCTGATTCTCCAAGAAGGGAGATTGCTAGTAAAGCGGCTGGAATGGCGAACCCGAGCCCAAGGAGATGAGAAATGAGGTGCGTTTTAGAAACCTTTCCCGATCACACGGTGCACCATCTTCTGGGTTTCTCATGCATGTTTTCGAAGTGGGAAGATGCCCTTGAACCTGGAGATTTGGGACCCATGGGATGGGACCCACGCAGTAGTACTTTAAAGGGTCTGCGTTTGCTCACCCAACCTCACCAAACCTCTCAGCCCCAAGAGTGTCCACCCTTATGTCTCAATCAGCTGTGGGTCTAGATATGGTCAATCCAGGTGGCGTCACAGCCCCTGAGCGAATTTAGTAAGAATTTCTCTCTCTTTCTCTGTCTTTGTTTCACGGGTTTTTAAAAGTGATTGATTTTTATAAAGGGGTTTAGCTGCTTTTCACTGCTGTGTTTATGCCGATTTACACCCACTTGACTCACTTACAGAGAGATATCAATACATAGCTTTTAAGATTCTTACTAGTCAGATATATTCTTGGACGGTGAATAGGGGGTGTTGAGTCCAGTTCACAGAGCAAGGAGTAGGTCGTGTCTATTACATATTGGGTTTATGAAACGGTATCTGAGCTAATTTGAAACCCTTGTTTTATGCATCACCCCACCTCACCTTTCCCGTTAAGCAGCCATAGTGTGTTTTCTAAACGTGTGCCTCTGTTCTGTTTTGTAATTCAGTTCAAGGGTCGCAGTTTTCACATTCCCTCTATAAGTGATATCTTATGATAAGTGTCTTTTTCTGTGTGACTTATTTCACTTAGAATCGTCGTACCTAAATCCACTCATCATGCTGCTACTAGCCTTATGACGTTGATTTCATGGCTGAGTGATATTCCATTGTACATAAGGACCACAACTTCTTTATCCATTTTTCTCTTTCCTGGTATATTTAAGGTGTAACGAAGTGGAGGTTCTTGTCAACAGAGCAGCCCTAAACTTTGGGGTGCCTGTGTCTTGCTGATTTTTAGTTTTCCCAATTTTTACGCCCATGAGTGGAAGTGCCCTATGCTCTCTAAGCTGAGTTTTTTCGATGTTTCAGGACACACCGTACACTTCTCCAGAGTGGCTGTTGGCAATTTACATCCCACCCATCAGCGTAGCAAGGCTCCCGTTTCTCCATGGCCTGTCCTGCATTTCTGGTTTTGACACTTTATTCAGCATAGCCCTTTTGACCGATGGGAAGCGAGACTTCTTTGTAGCGCTGATTTGCCTTTCCAGGTTGCTTGGTTGGCCAAAAAGGGCGTATGCCTTTTTTCCTGAATATATTCAGGAAAAAAGGCATACGCCCTTTTTGGCCAAGGGCATCATGGTCGAGGTTTTGCCCCTTTTCCTGTGCTTTAAAGGCGATTCGTATCTACCTCCTGAAATCTGTTTCCTGCAATTCTGCCTTGCTTTCAAATCCTCTTCGTTGCCTTCCCTCAATATATTTGTGGACGAGAGTTATCATTTATAACTCTGCAGGTTTGTGAATAGCAGAGCCCCTGAGCTCCATTTTTCAAATCCCTTTCTTGGGAGCTGGCCGCAAAAGCGCAGGATTGCTTCAGGCCCTATACTGGTCACGGGCGGCAGGCTGAGCCTGTGGTTAATTCTTCTTCCTGATGGGAAAATAGAGTGACCTGTGCCTGTCCCAACACCTAGAGCTAGTCTCTCATTGGTTCCCCCTCTTCCCGTTCATCCTCAGGACAAATTGCAACCTGTACGGAACAGGAGGTTAAAGGTGCTGATTCTCCAAGAAGGGAGATTGCTAGTAAAGCGGCTGGAATGGCGAACCCGAGCCCAAGGAGATGAGAAATGAGGTGCGTTTTAGAAACCTTTTCCGATCACACGGTGCACCATCTTCTGGGTTTCTCATGCATGTTTTCGAAGTGGGAAGATGCCCTTGAACCTGGAGATTTGGGACCCATGGGATGGGAACCACGCAGTATTACTTTAAAGGGTCTGCGTTTGCTCACCCAACCTCACCAAACCTCTCAGCCCCAAGAGTGTCCACCCTTATGTCTCAATCAGCTGTGGGTCTAGATATGGTCAATCCAGGTGGCGTCACAGCCCCTGAGCGAATTTAGTAAGAATTTCTCTCTCTTTCTCTGTCTTTGTTTCACGGGTTTTTAAAAGTGATTGATTTTTATAAAGGGGTTTAGCTGCTTTTCACTGCTGTGTTTATGCCGATTTACACCCACTTGACTCACTTACAGAGAGATATCAATACATAGCTTTTAAGATTCTTACTAGTCAGATATATTCTTGGACGGTGAATAGGGGGTGTTGAGTCCAGTTCACAGAGCAAGGAGTAGGTCGTGTCTATTACATATTGGGTTTATGAAACGGTATCTGAGCTAATTTGAAACCCTTGTTTTATGCATCACCCCACCTCACCTTTCCCGTTAAGCAGCCATAGTGTGTTTTCTAAACGTGTGCCTCTGTTCTGTTTTGTAATTCAGTTCAAGGGTCGCGGTTTTCACATTCCCTCTATAAGTGATATCTTATGATAAGTGTCTTTTTCTGTGTGACTTATTTCACTTAGAATCGTCGTACCTAAATCCACTCATCATGCTGCTACTAGCCTTATGACGTTGATTTCATGGCTGAGTGATATTCCATTGTACATAAGGACCACAACTTCTTTATCCATTTTTCTCTTTCCTGGTATATTTAAGGTGTAACGAAGTGGAGGTTCTTGTCAACAGAGCAGCCCTAAACTTTGGGGTGCCTGTGTCTTGCTGATTTTTAGTTTTCCCAATTTTTACGCCCATGAGTGGAAGTGCCCTATGCTCTCTAAGCTGAGTTTTTTCGATGTTTCAGGACACACCGTACACTTCTCCAGAGTGGCTGTTGGCAATTTACATCCCACCCATCAGCGTAGCAAGGCTCCCGTTTCTCCATGGCCTGTCCTGCATTTCTGGTTTTGACACTTTATTCAGCATAGCCCTTTTGACCGATGGGAAGCGAGACTTCTTTGTAGCGCTGATTTGCCTTTCCAGGTTGCTTGGTTGGCCAAAAAGGGCGTATGCCTTTTTTCCTGAATATATTCAGGAAAAAAGGCATACGCCCTTTTTGGCCAAGGGCATCATGGTCGAGGTTTTGCCCCTTTTCCTGTGCTTTAAAGGCGATTCGTATCTACCTCCTGAAATCTGTTTCCTGCAATTCTGCCTTGCTTTCAAATCCTCTTCGTTGCCTTCCCTCAATATATTTGTGGACGAGAGTTATCATTTATAACTCTGCAGGTTTATGAATTGCAGTGCCCCTGAGCTCCATTTTTCAACTCGCTTTCTTGGGAGCTGGCCGCAAAAGCGCAGGATTTCTTCAGGCCCTATTCTGGTCCCGAGCGGCAGGCTGAGTCTGTGGTTAATTTTTCTTCCTGATGGGAAAATAGAGTGACCTGTGCCTGTCCCAACACCTAGAGCTAGTCTCTCATTGGTTCCCCCTCTTCCCGTTCATCCTCAGGACAAATTGCAACCTGTACGGAACAGGAGGTTAAAGGTGCTGATTCTCCAAGAAGGGAGATTGCTAGTAAAGCGGCTGGAATGGCGAACCCGAGCCCAAGGAGATGAGAAATGAGGTGCGTTTTAGAAACCTTTCCCGATCACACGGTGCACCATCTTCTGGGTTTCTCATGCATGTTTTCGAAGTGGGAAGATGCCCTTGAACCTGGAGATTTGGGACCCATGGGATGGGACCCACGCAGTAGTACTTTAAAGGGTCTGCGTTTGCTCACCCAACCTCACCAAACCTCTCAGCCCCAAGAGTGTCCACCCTTATGTCTCAATCAGCTGTGGGTCTAGATATGGTCAATCCAGGTGGCGTCACAGCCCCTGAGCGAATTTAGTAAGAATTTCTCTCTCTTTCTCTGTCTTTGTTTCACGGGTTTTTAAAAGTGATTGATTTTTATAAAGGGGTTTAGCTGCTTTTCACTGCTGTGTTTATGCCGATTTACACCCACTTGACTCACTTACAGAGAGATATCAATACATAGCTTTTAAGATTCTTACTAGTCAGATATATTCTTGGACGGTGAATAGGGGGTGTTGAGTCCAGTTCACAGAGCAAGGAGTAGGTCGTGTCTATTACATATTGGGTTTATGAAACGGTATCTGAGCTAATTTGAAACCCTTGTTTTATGCATCACCCCACCTCACCTTTCCCGTTAAGCAGCCATAGTGTGTTTTCTAAACGTGTGCCTCTGTTCTGTTTTGTAATTCAGTTCAAGGGTCGCGGTTTTCACATTCCCTCTATAAGTGATATCTTATGATAAGTGTCTTTTTCTGTGTGACTTATTTCACTTAGAATCGTCGTACCTAAATCCACTCATCATGCTGCTACTAGCCTTATGACGTTGATTTCATGGCTGAGTGATATTCCATTGTACATAAGGACCACAACTTCTTTATCCATTTTTCTCTTTCCTGGTATATTTAAGGTGTAACGAAGTGGAGGTTCTTGTCAACAGAGCAGCCCTAAACTTTGGGGTGCCTGTGTCTTGCTGATTTTTAGTTTTCCCAATTTTTACGCCCATGAGTGGAAGTGCCCTATGCTCTCTAAGCTGAGTTTTTTCGATGTTTCAGGACACACCGTACACTTCTCCAGAGTGGCTGTTGGCAATTTACATCCCACCCATCAGCGTAGCAAGGCTCCCGTTTCTCCATGGCCTGTCCTGCATTTCTGGTTTTGACACTTTATTCAGCATAGCCCTTTTGACCGATGGGAAGCGAGACTTCTTTGTAGCGCTGATTTGCCTTTCCAGGTTGCTTGGTTGGCCAAAAAGGGCGTATGCCTTTTTTCCTGAATATATTCAGGAAAAAAGGCATACGCCCTTTTTGGCCAAGGGCATCATGGTCGAGGTTTTGCCCCTTTTCCTGTGCTTTAAAGGCGATTCGTATCTACCTCCTGAAATCTGTTTCCTGCAATTCTGCCTTGCTTTCAAATCCTCTTCGTTGCCTTCCCTCAATATATTTGTGGACGAGAGTTATCATTTATAACTCTGCAGGTTTGTGAATAGCAGAGCCCCTGAGCTCCATTTTTCAAATCCCTTTCTTGGGAGCTGGCCGCAAAAGCGCAGGATTGCTTCAGGCCCTATACTGGTCACGGGCGGCAGGCTGAGCCTGTGGTTAATTCTTCTTCCTGATGGGAAAATAGAGTGACCTGTGCCTGTCCCAACACCTAGAGCTAGTCTCTCATTGGTTCCCCCTCTTCCCGTTCATCCTCAGGACAAATTGCAACCTGTACGGAACAGGAGGTTAAAGGTGCTGATTCTCCAAGAAGGGAGATTGCTAGTAAAGCGGCTGGAATGGCGAACCCGAGCCCAAGGAGATGAGAAATGAGGTGCGTTTTAGAAACCTTTTCCGATCACACGGTGCACCATCTTCTGGGTTTCTCATGCATGTTTTCGAAGTGGGAAGATGCCCTTGAACCTGGAGATTTGGGACCCATGGGATGGGACCCACGCAGTAGTACTTTAAAGGGTCTGCGTTTGCTCACCCAACCTCACCAAACCTCTCAGCCCCAAGAGTGTCCACCCTTATGTCTCAATCAGCTGTGGGTCTAGATATGGTCAATCCAGGTGGCGTCACAGCCCCTGAGCGAATTTAGTAAGAATTTCTCTCTCTTTCTCTGTCTTTGTTTCACGGGTTTTTAAAAGTGATTGATTTTTATAAAGGGGTTTAGCTGCTTTTCACTGCTGTGTTTATGCCGATTTACACCCACTTGACTCACTTACAGAGAGATATCAATACATAGCTTTTAAGATTCTTACTAGTCAGATATATTCTTGGACGGTGAATAGGGGGTGTTGAGTCCAGTTCACAGAGCAAGGAGTAGGTCGTGTCTATTACATATTGGGTTTATGAAACGGTATCTGAGCTAATTTGAAACCCTTGTTTTATGCATCACCCCACCTCACCTTTCCCGTTAAGCAGCCATAGTGTGTTTTCTAAACGTGTGCCTCTGTTCTGTTTTGTAATTCAGTTCAAGGGTCGCGGTTTTCACATTCCCTCTATAAGTGATATCTTATGATAAGTGTCTTTTTCTGTGTGACTTATTTCACTTAGAATCGTCGTACCTAAATCCACTCATCATGCTGCTACTAGCCTTATGACGTTGATTTCATGGCTGAGTGATATTCCATTGTACATAAGGACCACAACTTCTTTATCCATTTTTCTCTTTCCTGGTATATTTAAGGTGTAACGAAGTGGAGGTTCTTGTCAACAGAGCAGCCCTAAACTTTGGGGTGCCTGTGTCTTGCTGATTTTTAGTTTTCCCAATTTTTACGCCCATGAGTGGAAGTGCCCTATGCTCTCTAAGCTGAGTTTTTTCGATGTTTCAGGACACACCGTACACTTCTCCAGAGTGGCTGTTGGCAATTTACATCCCACCCATCAGCGTAGCAAGGCTCCCGTTTCTCCATGGCCTGTCCTGCATTTCTGGTTTTGACACTTTATTCAGCATAGCCCTTTTGACCGATGGGAAGCGAGACTTCTTTGTAGCGCTGATTTGCCTTTCCAGGTTGCTTGGTTGGCCAAAAAGGGCGTATGCCTTTTTTCCTGAATATATTCAGGAAAAAAGGCATACGCCCTTTTTGGCCAAGGGCATCATGGTCGAGGTTTTGCCCCTTTTCCTGTGCTTTAAAGGCGATTCGTATCTACCTCCTGAAATCTGTTTCCTGCAATTCTGCCTTGCTTTCAAATCCTCTTCGTTGCCTTCCCTCAATATATTTGTGGACGAGAGTTATCATTTATAACTCTGCAGGTTTGTGAATTGCAGAGCCCCTGAGCTCCATTTTTCAAATCCCTTTCTTGGGAGCTGGCCGCAAAAGCGCAGGATTGCTTCAGGCCCTATACTGGTCCCGGGCGGCAGGCTGAGCCTGTGGTTAATTCTTCTTCCTGATGGGAAAATAGAGTGACCTGTGCCTGTCCCAACACCTAGAGCTAGTCTCTCATTGGTTCCCCCTCTTCCCGTTCATCCTCAGGACAAATTGCAACCTGTACGGAACAGGAGGTTAAAGGTGCTGATCCTCCAAGGAGGGAGATTGCTAGTAAAGCGGCTGGAATGGAGAACCCGAGCACAAGGAGATGAGAAATGAGGTGCGTTTTAGAAACCTTTCCCGATCACACGGTGTACCATCTTCTGGGTTTCTAATGCATGTTTTCGATGAAGGAAGATGCCCTTGAACCTGGAGATTTGGGACCCATGGGGTGGGTACCACGCAGTATTACTTTAAAGGGTCTGCGTTTGCTCACCCAACCTCACCAAACCTCTCAGCCCCAAGAGTGTCCACCCTTATGTCTCAATCAGCTGTGGGTCTAGATATGTCAATCCAGGACGCATCACAGCCCCTGAACGAATTTAGTAAAAATTTCTCTCTCTTTCACTGTCTTTGTTTCACAGGTTTTTAAAAGTGATTGATTTTTATAAAGGGGTTTAGCTGCTTTTCACTGCTGTTTATGCCGCTTTACACCCACTTGACTTACTTACAGAGAGATATCAATACATATGTTTTAAGATTCTTACTAGTCAGATATATTCTTGGGCGGTGAATAGGGGGTGTTGAGTCCAGTTCACTGAGCAAGGAGTAGGTCGTGTCTATTACATATTGGGTTTATGGAACGGTATCTGAGCTAATTTGAAACCCTTGTTTTATGCATCACCCCACCTCACCTTTCCCGTTAAGCAGCCATAGTGTGTTTTCTAAACGTGACTCTGTTCTGTTTTGTAATTCAGTTCAAGGGTAGCGGTTTTTACATTCCCTCTATAAGTGATATCTTATGATAAGTGTCTTTTTCTGTGTGACTTATTTCACTTAGAATCGTCGTACCTAAATCCACTCATCATGCTGCTACTAGCCTTATGACGTTGATTTCATGGCTGAGTGATATTCCGTTGTACATAAGGACCACAGCTTCTTTATCCATTTTTCTCTTTCCTGGGATATTTAAGGTGTAACGAAGTGGAGGTTCTTGTCAACAGATCAGCCCTAAACTTTGGGGTGCCTGTGTCTTGCTGATTTTTAGTTTTCCCAATTTATACGCCCATGAGGGGAAGTGCCCTATGTTGTCTAAGCTGAGTTTTTTAGATGTTTCAGGACACACCGTACACTTCTCCAGAGTGGCCGTTGGCATTTTACATCCCGCCCATCAGCGTAGCAAGGCTCCCGTTTCTCCATGGCCTGTCCTGCATTTCTGGTTTTGACACTTTATACAGCATGGCCCTTTTGACCGATGGGAAGCGAGACTTCTTTGTAGCGCTGATTTGCCTTTCCAGGTTGCTTGGTTGGCCAAAAAGGGCGTATGCGTTTTTTCCTGAATATATTCAGGAAAAACGCATACGCCCTTTTTGGCCAAGGGCATCATTGTCGAGGTTTTGCCGCTTTTCCCGTGCTTTAAAGGCGATTCGAATCTACCTCCTGAAATCTGTTTCCTGCAATTCTGCCTTGCTTTCAAATCCTCTTCGTTGCCTTCCCTCAATATATTTGTGGACGAGAGTTATCATTTATAACTCTGCAGGTTTATGAATTGCAGTGCCCCTGAGCTCCATTTTTCAACTCGCTTTCTTGGGAGCTGGCCGCAAAAGCGCAGGATTTCTTCAGGCCCTATTCTGGTCCCGAGCGGCAGGCTGAGTCTGTGGTTAATTTTTCTTCCTGATGGGAAAATAGAGTGACCTGTGCCTGTCCCAACACCTAGAGCTAGTCTCTCATTGGTTCCCCCTCTTCCCGTTCATCCTCAGGACAAATTGCAACCTGTACGGAACAGGAGGTTAAAGGTGCTGATTCTCCAAGAAGGGAGATTGCTAGTAAAGCGGCTGGAATGGCGAACCCGAGCCCAAGGAGATGAGAAATGAGGTGCGTTTTAGAAACCTTTCCCGATCACACGGTGCACCATCTTCTGGGTTTCTCATGCATGTTTTCGAAGTGGGAAGATGCCCTTGAACCTGGAGATTTGGGACCCATGGGATGGGACCCACGCAGTAGTACTTTAAAGGGTCTGCGTTTGCTCACCCAACCTCACCAAACCTCTCAGCCCCAAGAGTGTCCACCCTTATGTCTCAATCAGCTGTGGGTCTAGATATGGTCAATCCAGGTGGCGTCACAGCCCCTGAGCGAATTTAGTAAGAATTTCTCTCTCTTTCTCTGTCTTTGTTTCACGGGTTTTTAAAAGTGATTGATTTTTATAAAGGGGTTTAGCTGCTTTTCACTGCTGTGTTTATGCCGATTTACACCCACTTGACTCACTTACAGAGAGATATCAATACATAGCTTTTAAGATTCTTACTAGTCAGATATATTCTTGGACGGTGAATAGGGGGTGTTGAGTCCAGTTCACAGAGCAAGGAGTAGGTCGTGTCTATTACATATTGGGTTTATGAAACGGTATCTGAGCTAATTTGAAACCCTTGTTTTATGCATCACCCCACCTCACCTTTCCCGTTAAGCAGCCATAGTGTGTTTTCTAAACGTGTGCCTCTGTTCTGTTTTGTAATTCAGTTCAAGGGTCGCAGTTTTCACATTCCCTCTATAAGTGATATCTTATGATAAGTGTCTTTTTCTGTGTGACTTATTTCACTTAGAATCGTCGTACCTAAATCCACTCATCATGCTGCTACTAGCCTTATGACGTTGATTTCATGGCTGAGTGATATTCCATTGTACATAAGGACCACAACTTCTTTATCCATTTTTCTCTTTCCTGGTATATTTAAGGTGTAACGAAGTGGAGGTTCTTGTCAACAGAGCAGCCCTAAACTTTGGGGTGCCTGTGTCTTGCTGATTTTTAGTTTTCCCAATTTTTACGCCCATGAGTGGAAGTGCCCTATGCTCTCTAAGCTGAGTTTTTTCGATGTTTCAGGACACACCGTACACTTCTCCAGAGTGGCTGTTGGCAATTTACATCCCACCCATCAGCGTAGCAAGGCTCCCGTTTCTCCATGGCCTGTCCTGCATTTCTGGTTTTGACACTTTATTCAGCATAGCCCTTTTGACCGATGGGAAGCGAGACTTCTTTGTAGCGCTGATTTGCCTTTCCAGGTTGCTTGGTTGGCCAAAAAGGGCGTATGCCTTTTTTCCTGAATATATTCAGGAAAAAAGGCATACGCCCTTTTTGGCCAAGGGCATCATGGTCGAGGTTTTGCCCCTTTTCCTGTGCTTTAAAGGCGATTCGTATCTACCTCCTGAAATCTGTTTCCTGCAATTCTGCCTTGCTTTCAAATCCTCTTCGTTGCCTTCCCTCAATATATTTGTGGACGAGAGTTATCATTTATAACTCTGCAGGTTTGTGAATAGCAGAGCCCCTGAGCTCCATTTTTCAAATCCCTTTCTTGGGAGCTGGCCGCAAAAGCGCAGGATTGCTTCAGGCCCTATACTGGTCACGGGCGGCAGGCTGAGCCTGTGGTTAATTCTTCTTCCTGATGGGAAAATAGAGTGACCTGTGCCTGTCCCAACACCTAGAGCTAGTCTCTCATTGGTTCCCCCTCTTCCCGTTCATCCTCAGGACAAATTGCAACCTGTACGGAACAGGAGGTTAAAGGTGCTGATTCTCCAAGAAGGGAGATTGCTAGTAAAGCGGCTGGAATGGCGAACCCGAGCCCAAGGAGATGAGAAATGAGGTGCGTTTTAGAAACCTTTTCCGATCACACGGTGCACCATCTTCTGGGTTTCTCATGCATGTTTTCGAAGTGGGAAGATGCCCTTGAACCTGGAGATTTGGGACCCATGGGATGGGAACCACGCAGTATTACTTTAAAGGGTCTGCGTTTGCTCACCCAACCTCACCAAACCTCTCAGCCCCAAGAGTGTCCACCCTTATGTCTCAATCAGCTGTGGGTCTAGATATGGTCAATCCAGGTGGCGTCACAGCCCCTGAGCGAATTTAGTAAGAATTTCTCTCTCTTTCTCTGTCTTTGTTTCACGGGTTTTTAAAAGTGATTGATTTTTATAAAGGGGTTTAGCTGCTTTTCACTGCTGTGTTTATGCCGATTTACACCCACTTGACTCACTTACAGAGAGATATCAATACATAGCTTTTAAGATTCTTACTAGTCAGATATATTCTTGGACGGTGAATAGGGGGTGTTGAGTCCAGTTCACAGAGCAAGGAGTAGGTCGTGTCTATTACATATTGGGTTTATGAAACGGTATCTGAGCTAATTTGAAACCCTTGTTTTATGCATCACCCCACCTCACCTTTCCCGTTAAGCAGCCATAGTGTGTTTTCTAAACGTGTGCCTCTGTTCTGTTTTGTAATTCAGTTCAAGGGTCGCGGTTTTCACATTCCCTCTATAAGTGATATCTTATGATAAGTGTCTTTTTCTGTGTGACTTATTTCACTTAGAATCGTCGTACCTAAATCCACTCATCATGCTGCTACTAGCCTTATGACGTTGATTTCATGGCTGAGTGATATTCCATTGTACATAAGGACCACAACTTCTTTATCCATTTTTCTCTTTCCTGGTATATTTAAGGTGTAACGAAGTGGAGGTTCTTGTCAACAGAGCAGCCCTAAACTTTGGGGTGCCTGTGTCTTGCTGATTTTTAGTTTTCCCAATTTTTACGCCCATGAGTGGAAGTGCCCTATGCTCTCTAAGCTGAGTTTTTTCGATGTTTCAGGACACACCGTACACTTCTCCAGAGTGGCTGTTGGCAATTTACATCCCACCCATCAGCGTAGCAAGGCTCCCGTTTCTCCATGGCCTGTCCTGCATTTCTGGTTTTGACACTTTATTCAGCATAGCCCTTTTGACCGATGGGAAGCGAGACTTCTTTGTAGCGCTGATTTGCCTTTCCAGGTTGCTTGGTTGGCCAAAAAGGGCGTATGCCTTTTTTCCTGAATATATTCAGGAAAAAAGGCATACGCCCTTTTTGGCCAAGGGCATCATGGTCGAGGTTTTGCCCCTTTTCCTGTGCTTTAAAGGCGATTCGTATCTACCTCCTGAAATCTGTTTCCTGCAATTCTGCCTTGCTTTCAAATCCTCTTCGTTGCCTTCCCTCAATATATTTGTGGACGAGAGTTATCATTTATAACTCTGCAGGTTTATGAATTGCAGTGCCCCTGAGCTCCATTTTTCAACTCGCTTTCTTGGGAGCTGGCCGCAAAAGCGCAGGATTTCTTCAGGCCCTATTCTGGTCCCGAGCGGCAGGCTGAGTCTGTGGTTAATTTTTCTTCCTGATGGGAAAATAGAGTGACCTGTGCCTGTCCCAACACCTAGAGCTAGTCTCTCATTGGTTCCCCCTCTTCCCGTTCATCCTCAGGACAAATTGCAACCTGTACGGAACAGGAGGTTAAAGGTGCTGATTCTCCAAGAAGGGAGATTGCTAGTAAAGCGGCTGGAATGGCGAACCCGAGCCCAAGGAGATGAGAAATGAGGTGCGTTTTAGAAACCTTTCCCGATCACACGGTGCACCATCTTCTGGGTTTCTCATGCATGTTTTCGAAGTGGGAAGATGCCCTTGAACCTGGAGATTTGGGACCCATGGGATGGGACCCACGCAGTAGTACTTTAAAGGGTCTGCGTTTGCTCACCCAACCTCACCAAACCTCTCAGCCCCAAGAGTGTCCACCCTTATGTCTCAATCAGCTGTGGGTCTAGATATGGTCAATCCAGGTGGCGTCACAGCCCCTGAGCGAATTTAGTAAGAATTTCTCTCTCTTTCTCTGTCTTTGTTTCACGGGTTTTTAAAAGTGATTGATTTTTATAAAGGGGTTTAGCTGCTTTTCACTGCTGTGTTTATGCCGATTTACACCCACTTGACTCACTTACAGAGAGATATCAATACATAGCTTTTAAGATTCTTACTAGTCAGATATATTCTTGGACGGTGAATAGGGGGTGTTGAGTCCAGTTCACAGAGCAAGGAGTAGGTCGTGTCTATTACATATTGGGTTTATGAAACGGTATCTGAGCTAATTTGAAACCCTTGTTTTATGCATCACCCCACCTCACCTTTCCCGTTAAGCAGCCATAGTGTGTTTTCTAAACGTGTGCCTCTGTTCTGTTTTGTAATTCAGTTCAAGGGTCGCGGTTTTCACATTCCCTCTATAAGTGATATCTTATGATAAGTGTCTTTTTCTGTGTGACTTATTTCACTTAGAATCGTCGTACCTAAATCCACTCATCATGCTGCTACTAGCCTTATGACGTTGATTTCATGGCTGAGTGATATTCCATTGTACATAAGGACCACAACTTCTTTATCCATTTTTCTCTTTCCTGGTATATTTAAGGTGTAACGAAGTGGAGGTTCTTGTCAACAGAGCAGCCCTAAACTTTGGGGTGCCTGTGTCTTGCTGATTTTTAGTTTTCCCAATTTTTACGCCCATGAGTGGAAGTGCCCTATGCTCTCTAAGCTGAGTTTTTTCGATGTTTCAGGACACACCGTACACTTCTCCAGAGTGGCTGTTGGCAATTTACATCCCACCCATCAGCGTAGCAAGGCTCCCGTTTCTCCATGGCCTGTCCTGCATTTCTGGTTTTGACACTTTATTCAGCATAGCCCTTTTGACCGATGGGAAGCGAGACTTCTTTGTAGCGCTGATTTGCCTTTCCAGGTTGCTTGGTTGGCCAAAAAGGGCGTATGCCTTTTTTCCTGAATATATTCAGGAAAAAAGGCATACGCCCTTTTTGGCCAAGGGCATCATGGTCGAGGTTTTGCCCCTTTTCCTGTGCTTTAAAGGCGATTCGTATCTACCTCCTGAAATCTGTTTCCTGCAATTCTGCCTTGCTTTCAAATCCTCTTCGTTGCCTTCCCTCAATATATTTGTGGACGAGAGTTATCATTTATAACTCTGCAGGTTTGTGAATAGCAGAGCCCCTGAGCTCCATTTTTCAAATCCCTTTCTTGGGAGCTGGCCGCAAAAGCGCAGGATTGCTTCAGGCCCTATACTGGTCACGGGCGGCAGGCTGAGCCTGTGGTTAATTCTTCTTCCTGATGGGAAAATAGAGTGACCTGTGCCTGTCCCAACACCTAGAGCTAGTCTCTCATTGGTTCCCCCTCTTCCCGTTCATCCTCAGGACAAATTGCAACCTGTACGGAACAGGAGGTTAAAGGTGCTGATTCTCCAAGAAGGGAGATTGCTAGTAAAGCGGCTGGAATGGCGAACCCGAGCCCAAGGAGATGAGAAATGAGGTGCGTTTTAGAAACCTTTTCCCATCACACGGTGCACCATCTTCTGGGTTTCTCATGCATGTTTTCGAAGTGGGAAGATGCCCTTGAACCTGGAGATTTGGGACCCATGGGATGGGACCCACGCAGTAGTACTTTAAAGGGTCTGCGTTTGCTCACCCAACCTCACCAAACCTCTCAGCCCCAAGAGTGTCCACCCTTATGTCTCAATCAGCTGTGGGTCTAGATATGGTCAATCCAGGTGGCGTCACAGCCCCTGAGCGAATTTAGTAAGAATTTCTCTCTCTTTCTCTGTCTTTGTTTCACGGGTTTTTAAAAGTGATTGATTTTTATAAAGGGGTTTAGCTGCTTTTCACTGCTGTGTTTATGCCGATTTACACCCACTTGACTCACTTACAGAGAGATATCAATACATAGCTTTTAAGATTCTTACTAGTCAGATATATTCTTGGACGGTGAATAGGGGGTGTTGAGTCCAGTTCACAGAGCAAGGAGTAGGTCGTGTCTATTACATATTGGGTTTATGAAACGGTATCTGAGCTAATTTGAAACCCTTGTTTTATGCATCACCCCACCTCACCTTTCCCGTTAAGCAGCCATAGTGTGTTTTCTAAACGTGTGCCTCTGTTCTGTTTTGTAATTCAGTTCAAGGGTCGCGGTTTTCACATTCCCTCTATAAGTGATATCTTATGATAAGTGTCTTTTTCTGTGTGACTTATTTCACTTAGAATCGTCGTACCTAAATCCACTCATCATGCTGCTACTAGCCTTATGACGTTGATTTCATGGCTGAGTGATATTCCATTGTACATAAGGACCACAACTTCTTTATCCATTTTTCTCTTTCCTGGTATATTTAAGGTGTAACGAAGTGGAGGTTCTTGTCAACAGAGCAGCCCTAAACTTTGGGGTGCCTGTGTCTTGCTGATTTTTAGTTTTCCCAATTTTTACGCCCATGAGTGGAAGTGCCCTATGCTCTCTAAGCTGAGTTTTTTCGATGTTTCAGGACACACCGTACACTTCTCCAGAGTGGCTGTTGGCAATTTACATCCCACCCATCAGCGTAGCAAGGCTCCCGTTTCTCCATGGCCTGTCCTGCATTTCTGGTTTTGACACTTTATTCAGCATAGCCCTTTTGACCGATGGGAAGCGAGACTTCTTTGTAGCGCTGATTTGCCTTTCCAGGTTGCTTGGTTGGCCAAAAAGGGCGTATGCCTTTTTTCCTGAATATATTCAGGAAAAAAGGCATACGCCCTTTTTGGCCAAGGGCATCATGGTCGAGGTTTTGCCCCTTTTCCTGTGCTTTAAAGGCGATTCGTATCTACCTCCTGAAATCTGTTTCCTGCAATTCTGCCTTGCTTTCAAATCCTCTTCGTTGCCTTCCCTCAATATATTTGTGGACGAGAGTTATCATTTATAACTCTGCAGGTTTGTGAATTGCAGAGCCCCTGAGCTCCATTTTTCAAATCCCTTTCTTGGGAGCTGGCCGCAAAAGCGCAGGATTGCTTCAGGCCCTATACTGGTCCCGGGCGGCAGGCTGAGCCTGTGGTTAATTCTTCTTCCTGATGGGAAAATAGAGTGACCTGTGCCTGTCCCAACACCTAGAGCTAGTCTCTCATTGGTTCCCCCTCTTCCCGTTCATCCTCAGGACAAATTGCAACCTGTACGGAACAGGAGGTTAAAGGTGCTGATCCTCCAAGGAGGGAGATTGCTAGTAAAGCGGCTGGAATGGAGAACCCGAGCACAAGGAGATGAGAAATGAGGTGCGTTTTAGAAACCTTTCCCGATCACACGGTGTACCATCTTCTGGGTTTCTAATGCATGTTTTCGATGAAGGAAGATGCCCTTGAACCTGGAGATTTGGGACCCATGGGGTGGGTACCACGCAGTATTACTTTAAAGGGTCTGCGTTTGCTCACCCAACCTCACCAAACCTCTCAGCCCCAAGAGTGTCCACCCTTATGTCTCAATCAGCTGTGGGTCTAGATATGTCAATCCAGGACGCATCACAGCCCCTGAACGAATTTAGTAAAAATTTCTCTCTCTTTCACTGTCTTTGTTTCACAGGTTTTTAAAAGTGATTGATTTTTATAAAGGGGTTTAGCTGCTTTTCACTGCTGTTTATGCCGCTTTACACCCACTTGACTTACTTACAGAGAGATATCAATACATATGTTTTAAGATTCTTACTAGTCAGATATATTCTTGGGCGGTGAATAGGGGGTGTTGAGTCCAGTTCACTGAGCAAGGAGTAGGTCGTGTCTATTACATATTGGGTTTATGGAACGGTATCTGAGCTAATTTGAAACCCTTGTTTTATGCATCACCCCACCTCACCTTTCCCGTTAAGCAGCCATAGTGTGTTTTCTAAACGTGACTCTGTTCTGTTTTGTAATTCAGTTCAAGGGTAGCGGTTTTTACATTCCCTCTATAAGTGATATCTTATGATAAGTGTCTTTTTCTGTGTGACTTATTTCACTTAGAATCGTCGTACCTAAATCCACTCATCATGCTGCTACTAGCCTTATGACGTTGATTTCATGGCTGAGTGATATTCCGTTGTACATAAGGACCACAGCTTCTTTATCCATTTTTCTCTTTCCTGGGATATTTAAGGTGTAACGAAGTGGAGGTTCTTGTCAACAGATCAGCCCTAAACTTTGGGGTGCCTGTGTCTTGCTGATTTTTAGTTTTCCCAATTTATACGCCCATGAGGGGAAGTGCCCTATGTTGTCTAAGCTGAGTTTTTTAGATGTTTCAGGACACACCGTACACTTCTCCAGAGTGGCCGTTGGCATTTTACATCCCGCCCATCAGCGTAGCAAGGCTCCCGTTTCTCCATGGCCTGTCCTGCATTTCTGGTTTTGACACTTTATACAGCATGGCCCTTTTGACCGATGGGAAGCGAGACTTCTTTGTAGGGCTGATTTGCCTTTCCAGGTTGCTTGGTTGGCCAAAAAGGGCGTATGCGTTTTTTCCTGAATATATTCAGGAAAAACGCATATGCCCTTTTTGGCCAAGGGCATCATTGTCGAGGTTTTGCCGCTTTTCCCGTGCTTTAAAGGCGATTCGAATCTACCTCCTGAAATCTGTTTCCTGCAATTCTGCCTTGCTTTCAAATCCTCTTCGTTGCCTTCCCTCAATATATTTGTGGACGAGAGTTATCATTTATAACTCTGCAGGTTTATGAATTGCAGTGCCCCTGAGCTCCATTTTTCAACTCGCTTTCTTGGGAGCTGGCCGCAAAAGCGCAGGATTTCTTCAGGCCCTATTCTGGTCCCGAGCGGCAGGCTGAGTCTGTGGTTAATTTTTCTTCCTGATGGGAAAATAGAGTGACCTGTGCCTGTCCCAACACCTAGAGCTAGTCTCTCATTGGTTCCCCCTCATCCCGTTCATCCTCAGGACAAATTGCAACCTGTACGGAACAGGAGGTTAAAGGTGCTGATTCTCCAAGAAGGGAGATTGCTAGTAAAGCGGCTGGAATGGCGAACCCGAGCCCAAGGAGATGAGAAATGAGGTGCGTTTTAGAAACCTTTCCCGATCACACGGTGCACCATCTTCTGGGTTTCTCATGCATGTTTTCGAAGTGGGAAGATGCCCTTGAACCTGGAGATTTGGGACCCATGGGATGGGACCCACGCAGTAGTACTTTAAAGGGTCTGCGTTTGCTCACCCAACCTCACCAAACCTCTCAGCCCCAAGAGTGTCCACCCTTATGTCTCAATCAGCTGTGGGTCTAGATATGGTCAATCCAGGTGGCGTCACAGCCCCTGAGCGAATTTATTAATAATTTCTCTCTCTTTCTCTGTCTTTGTTTCACGGGTTTTTAAAAGTGATTGATTTTTATAAAGGGGTTTAGCTGCTTTTCACTGCTGTGTTTATGCCGATTTACACCCACTTGACTCACTTACAGAGAGATATCAATACATAGCTTTTAAGATTCTTACTAGTCAGATATATTCTTGGACGGTGAATAGGGGGTGTTGAGTCCAGTTCACAGAGCAAGGAGTAGGTCGTGTCTATTACATATTGGGTTTATGAAACGGTATCTGAGCTAATTTGAAACCCTTGTTTTATGCATCACCCCACCTCACCTTTCCCGTTAAGCAGCCATAGTGTGTTTTCTAAACGTGTGCCTCTGTTCTGTTTTGTAATTCAGTTCAAGGGTCGCGGTTTTCACATTCCCTCTATAAGTGATATCTTATGATAAGTGTCTTTTTCTGTGTGACTTATTTCACTTAGAATCGTCGTACCTAAATCCACTCATCATGCTGCTACTAGCCTTATGACGTTGATTTCATGGCTGAGTGATATTCCATTGTACATAAGGACCACAACTTCTTTATCCATTTTTCTCTTTCCTGGTATATTTAAGGTGTAACGAAGTGGAGGTTCTTGTCAACAGAGCAGCCCTAAACTTTGGGGTGCCTGTGTCTTGCTGATTTTTAGTTTTCCCAATTTTTACGCCCATGAGTGGAAGTGCCCTATGCTCTCTAAGCTGAGTTTTTTCGATGTTTCAGGACACACCGTACACTTCTCCAGAGTGGCTGTTGGCAATTTACATCCCACCCATCAGCGTAGCAAGGCTCCCGTTTCTCCATGGCCTGTCCTGCATTTCTGGTTTTGACACTTTATTCAGCATAGCCCTTTTGACCGATGGGAAGCGAGACTTCTTTGTAGCGCTGATTTGCCTTTCCAGGTTGCTTGGTTGGCCAAAAAGGGCGTATGCCTTTTTTCCTGAATATATTCAGGAAAAAAGGCATACGCCCTTTTTGGCCAAGGGCATCATGGTCGAGGTTTTGCCCCTTTTCCTGTGCTTTAAAGGCGATTCGTATCTACCTCCTGAAATCTGTTTCCTGCAATTCTGCCTTGCTTTCAAATCCTCTTCGTTGCCTTCCCTCAATATATTTGTGGACGAGAGTTATCATTTATAACTCTGCAGGTTTGTGAATAGCAGAGCCCCTGAGCTCCATTTTTCAAATCCCTTTCTTGGGAGCTGGCCGCAAAAGCGCAGGATTGCTTCAGGCCCTATACTGGTCACGGGCGGCAGGCTGAGCCTGTGGTTAATTCTTCTTCCTGATGGGAAAATAGAGTGACCTGTGCCTGTCCCAACACCTAGAGCTAGTCTCTCATTGGTTCCCCCTCTTCCCGTTCATCCTCAGGACAAATTGCAACCTGTACGGAACAGGAGGTTAAAGGTGCTGATTCTCCAAGAAGGGAGATTGCTAGTAAAGCGGCTCGAATGGCGAACCCGAGCCCAAGGAGATGAGAAATGAGGTGCGTTTTAGAAACCTTTTCCGATCACACGGTGCACCATCTTCTGGGTTTCTCATGCATGTTTTCGAAGTGGGAAGATGCCCTTGAACCTGGAGATTTGGGACCCATGGGATGGGAACCACGCAGTATTACTTTAAAGGGTCTGCGTTTGCTCACCCAACCTCACCAAACCTCTCAGCCCCAAGAGTGTCCACCCTTATGTCTCAATCAGCTGTGGGTCTAGATATGGTCAATCCAGGTGGCGTCACAGCCCCTGAGCGAATTTAGTAAGAATTTCTCTCTCTTTCTCTGTCTTTGTTTCACGGGTTTTTAAAAGTGATTGATTTTTATAAAGGGGTTTAGCTGCTTTTCACTGCTGTGTTTATGCCGATTTACACCCACTTGACTCACTTACAGAGAGATATCAATACATAGCTTTTAAGATTCTTACTAGTCAGATATATTCTTGGACGGTGAATAGGGGGTGTTGAGTCCAGTTCACAGAGCAAGGAGTAGGTCGTGTCTATTACATATTGGGTTTATGAAACGGTATCTGAGCTAATTTGAAACCCTTGTTTTATGCATCACCCCACCTCACCTTTCCCGTTAAGCAGCCATAGTGTGTTTTCTAAACGTGTGCCTCTGTTCTGTTTTGTAATTCAGTTCAAGGGTCGCGGTTTTCACATTCCCTCTATAAGTGATATCTTATGATAAGTGTCTTTTTCTGTGTGACTTATTTCACTTAGAATCGTCGTACCTAAATCCACTCATCATGCTGCTACTAGCCTTATGACGTTGATTTCATGGCTGAGTGATATTCCGTTGTACATAAGGACCACAGCTTCTTTATCCATTTTTCTCTTTCCTGGGATATTTAAGGTGTAACGAAGTGGAGGTTCTTGTCAACAGATCAGCCCTAAACTTTGGGGTGCCTGTGTCTTGCTGATTTTTAGTTTTCCCAATTTATACGCCCATGAGGGGAAGTGCCCTATGTTGTCTAAGCTGAGTTTTTTAGATGTTTCAGGACACACCGTACACTTCTCCAGAGTGGCCGTTGGCATTTTATATCCCGCCCATCAGCGTAGCAAGGCTCCCGTTTCTCCATGGCCTGTCCTGCATTTCTGGTTTTGACACTTTATACAGCATGGCCCTTTTGACCGATGGGAAGCGAGACTTCTTTGTAGGGCTGATTTGCCTTTCCAGGTTGCTTGGTTGGCCAAAAAGGGCGTATGCGTTTTTTCCTGAATATATTCAGGAAAAACGCATATGCCCTTTTTGGCCAAGGGCATCATTGTCGAGGTTTTGCCGCTTTTCCCGTGCTTTAAAGGCGATTCGAATCTACCTCCTGAAATCTGTTTCCTGCAATTCTGCCTTGCTTTCAAATCCTCTTCGTTGCCTTCCCTCAATATATTTGTGGACGAGAGTTATCATTTATAACTCTGCAGGTTTATGAATTGCAGTGCCCCTGAGCTCCATTTTTCAACTCGCTTTCTTGGGAGCTGGCCGCAAAAGCGCAGGATTTCTTCAGGCCCTATTCTGGTCCCGAGCGACAGGCTGAGTCTGTGGTTAATTTTTCTTCCTGATGGGAAAATAGAGTGACCTGTGCCTGTCCCAACACCTAGAGCTAGTCTCTCATTGGTTCCCCCTCATCCCGTTCATCCTCAGGACAAATTGCAACCTGTACGGAACAGGAGGTTAAAGGTGCTGATTCTCCAAGAAGGGAGATTGCTAGTAAAGCGGCTGGAATGGCGAACCCGAGCCCAAGGAGATGAGAAATGAGGTGCGTTTTAGAAACCTTTCCCGATCACACGGTGCACCATCTTCTGGGTTTCTCATGCATGTTTTCGAAGTGGGAAGATGCCCTTGAACCTGGAGATTTGGGACCCATGGGATGGGACCCACGCAGTAGTACTTTAAAGGGTCTGCGTTTGCTCACCCAACCTCACCAAACCTCTCAGCCCCAAGAGTGTCCACCCTTATGTCTCAATCAGCTGTGGGTCTAGATATGGTCAATCCAGGTGGCGTCACAGCCCCTGAGCGAATTTATTAATAATTTCTCTCTCTTTCTCTGTCTTTGTTTCACGGGTTTTTAAAAGTGATTGATTTTTATAAAGGGGTTTAGCTGCTTTTCACTGCTGTGTTTATGCCGATTTACACCCACTTGACTCACTTACAGAGAGATATCAATACATAGCTTTTAAGATTCTTACTAGTCAGATATATTCTTGGACGGTGAATAGGGGGTGTTGAGTCCAGTTCACAGAGCAAGGAGTAGGTCGTGTCTATTACATATTGGGTTTATGAAACGGTATCTGAGCTAATTTGAAACCCTTGTTTTATGCATCACCCCACCTCACCTTTCCCGTTAAGCAGCCATAGTGTGTTTTCTAAACGTGTGCCTCTGTTCTGTTTTGTAATTCAGTTCAAGGGTCGCGGTTTTCACATTCCCTCTATAAGTGATATCTTATGATAAGTGTCTTTTTCTGTGTGACTTATTTCACTTAGAATCGTCGTACCTAAATCCACTCATCATGCTGCTACTAGCCTTATGACGTTGATTTCATGGCTGAGTGATATTCCATTGTACATAAGGACCACAACTTCTTTATCCATTTTTCTCTTTCCTGGTATATTTAAGGTGTAACGAAGTGGAGGTTCTTGTCAACAGAGCAGCCCTAAACTTTGGGGTGCCTGTGTCTTGCTGATTTTTAGTTTTCCCAATTTTTACGCCCATGAGTGGAAGTGCCCTATGCTCTCTAAGCTGAGTTTTTTCGATGTTTCAGGACACACCGTACACTTCTCCAGAGTGGCTGTTGGCAATTTACATCCCACCCATCAGCGTAGCAAGGCTCCCGTTTCTCCATGGCCTGTCCTGCATTTCTGGTTTTGACACTTTATTCAGCATAGCCCTTTTGACCGATGGGAAGCGAGACTTCTTTGTAGCGCTGATTTGCCTTTCCAGGTTGCTTGGTTGGCCAAAAAGGGCGTATGCCTTTTTTCCTGAATATATTCAGGAAAAAAGGCATACGCCCTTTTTGGCCAAGGGCATCATGGTCGAGGTTTTGCCCCTTTTCCTGTGCTTTAAAGGCGATTCGTATCTACCTCCTGAAATCTGTTTCCTGCAATTCTGCCTTGCTTTCAAATCCTCTTCGTTGCCTTCCCTCAATATATTTGTGGACGAGAGTTATCATTTATAACTCTGCAGGTTTGTGAATAGCAGAGCCCCTGAGCTCCATTTTTCAAATCCCTTTCTTGGGAGCTGGCCGCAAAAGCGCAGGATTGCTTCAGGCCCTATACTGGTCACGGGCGGCAGGCTGAGCCTGTGGTTAATTCTTCTTCCTGATGGGAAAATAGAGTGACCTGTGCCTGTCCCAACACCTAGAGCTAGTCTCTCATTGGTTCCCCCTCTTCCCGTTCATCCTCAGGACAAATTGCAACCTGTACGGAACAGGAGGTTAAAGGTGCTGATTCTCCAAGAATGGAGATTGCTAGTAAAGCGGCTCGAATGGCGAACCCGAGCCCAAGGAGATGAGAAATGAGGTGCGTTTTAGAAACCTTTTCCGATCACACGGTGCACCATCTTCTGGGTTTCTCATGCATGTTTTCGAAGTGGGAAGATGCCCTTGAACCTGGAGATTTGGGACCCATGGGATGGGAACCACGCAGTATTACTTTAAAGGGTCTGCGTTTGCTCACCCAACCTCACCAAACCTCTCAGCCCCAAGAGTGTCCACCCTTATGTCTCAATCAGCTGTGGGTCTAGATATGGTCAATCCAGGTGGCGTCACAGCCCCTGAGCGAATTTAGTAAGAATTTCTCTCTCTTTCTCTGTCTTTGTTTCACGGGTTTTTAAAAGTGATTGATTTTTATAAAGGGGTTTAGCTGCTTTTCACTGCTGTGTTTATGCCGATTTACACCCACTTGACTCACTTACAGAGAGATATCAATACATAGCTTTTAAGATTCTTACTAGTCAGATATATTCTTGGACGGTGAATAGGGGGTGTTGAGTCCAGTTCACAGAGCAAGGAGTAGGTCGTGTCTATTACATATTGGGTTTATGAAACGGTATCTGAGCTAATTTGAAACCCTTGTTTTATGCATCACCCCACCTCACCTTTCCCGTTAAGCAGCCATAGTGTGTTTTCTAAACGTGTGCCTCTGTTCTGTTTTGTAATTCAGTTCAAGGGTCGCGGTTTTCACATTCCCTCTATAAGTGATATCTTATGATAAGTGTCTTTTTCTGTGTGACTTATTTCACTTAGAATCGTCGTACCTAAATCCACTCATCATGCTGCTACTAGCCTTATGACGTTGATTTCATGGCTGAGTGATATTCCATTGTACATAAGGACCACAACTTCTTTATCCATTTTTCTCTTTCCTGGTATATTTAAGGTGTAACGAAGTGGAGGTTCTTGTCAACAGAGCAGCCCTAAACTTTGGGGTGCCTGTGTCTTGCTGATTTTTAGTTTTCCCAATTTTTACGCCCATGAGTGGAAGTGCCCTATGCTCTCTAAGCTGAGTTTTTTCGATGTTTCAGGACACACCGTACACTTCTCCAGAGTGGCCGTTGGCAATTTACATCCCACCCATCAGCGTAGCAAGGCTCCCGTTTCTCCATGGCCTGTTCTGCATTTCTGGTTTTGACACTTTATTCAGCATAGCCCTTTTGACCGATGGGAAGCGAGACTTCTTTGTAGCGCTGATTTGCCTTTCCAGGTTGCTTGGTTGGCCAAAAAGGGCGTATGCGTTTTTTCCTGAATATATTCAGGAAAAACGCATACGCCCTTTTTGGCCAAGGGCATCATGGTCGAGGTTTTGCCCCTTTTCCTGTGCTTTAAAGGCGATTCGTATCTACCTCCTGAAATCTGTTTCCTGCAATTCTGCCTTGCTTTCAAATCCTCTTCGTTGCCTTCCCTCAATATATTTGTGGACGAGAGTTATCATTTATAACTCTGCAGGTTTGTGAATTGCAGAGCCCCTGAGCTCCATTTTTCAAATCCCTTTCTTGGGAGCTGGCCGCAAAAGCGCAGGATTGCTTCAGGCCCTATACTGGTCACGGGCGGCAGGCTGAGCCTGTGGTTAATTCTTCTTCCTGATGGGAAAATAGAGTGACCTGTGCCTGTCCCAACACCTAGAGCTAGTCTCTCATTGGTTCCCCCTCTTCCCGTTAATCCTCAGGACAAATTGCAACCTGTACGGAACAGGAGGTTAAAGGTGCTGATCCTCCAAGGAGGGAGATTGCTAGTAAAGCGGCTGGAATGGAGAACCCGAGCACAAGGAGATGAGAAATGAGGTGCGTTTTAAAAACCTTTCCCGATCACACGGTGCACCATCTTCTGGGTTTCTCATGCATGTTTTCGAAGTGGGAAGATGCCCTTGAAACTGGAGATTTGGGACCCATGGGATGGGAACCACGCAGTATTACTTTAAAGGGTCTGCGTTTGCTCACCCAACCTCACCAAACCTCTCAGCCCCAAGAGTGTCCACCCTTATGTCTCAATCAGCTGTGGGTCTATATATGGTCAATCCAGGTGGCATCACAGCCCCTGAACGAATTTAGTAAGAATTTCTCTATCTTTCACTGTCTTTGTTTCACGGGTTTTTAAAAGTGATTGATTTTTATAAAGGGGTTTAGCTGCTTTTCACTGCTGTGTTTATGCCGCTTTACACCCACTTGACTCACTTTCAGAGAGATATCAATACATAGGTTTTAAGATTCTTACTTCTCGGATATATTCTTGGGCGGTGAATAGGGGGTGTTGAGTCCAGTTCACTGAGCAAGGAGTAGGTCGTGTCTATTACATATTGGGTTTATGGAACGGTATCTGAGCTAATTTGAAACCCTTGTTTTATGCATCACCCCACCTCACCTTTCCCGTTAAGGAGCCATAGTGTGTTTTCTAAACGTGTGCCTCTGTTCTGTTTTGTAATTCAGTTCAAGGGTCGCGGTTTTCACATTCCCTCTATAAGTGATATCTTATGATAAGTGTCTTTTTCTGTGTGACTTATTTCACTTAGAATCGTCGTACCTAAATCCACTCATCATGCTGCTACTAGCCTTATGACGTTGATTTCATGGCTGAGTGATATTCCATTGTACATAAGGACCACAACTTCTTTATCCATTTTTCTCTTTCCTGGTATATTTAAGGTGTAACGAAGTGGAGGTTCTTGTCAACAGAGCAGCCCTAAACTTTGGGGTGCCTGTGTCTTGCTGATTTTTAGTTTTCCCAATTTATACGCCCATGAGTGGAAGTGCCCTATGTTGTCTAAGCTGAGTTTTTTAGATGTTTCAGGACACACCGTACACTTCTCCAGAGTGGCCGTTGGCATTTTACATCCCGCGCATCAGCGTAGCAAGGCTCCCGTTTCTCCATGGCCTGTCCTGCATTTCTGGTTTTGACACTTTATACAGCATGGCCCTTTTGACCGATGGGAAGCGAGACTTCTTTGTAGCGCTGATTTGCCTTTCCAGGTTGCTTGGTTGGCCAAAAAGGGCGTATGCGTTTTTTCCTGAATATATTCAGGAAAAACGCATACGCCCTTTTTGGCCAAGGGCATCATTGTCGAGGTTTTGCCGCTTTTCCCGTGCTTTAAAGGCGATTCGAATCTACCTCCTGAAATCTGTTTCCTGCAATTCTGCCTTGCTTTCAAATCCTCTTCGTTGCCTTCCCTCAATATATTTGTGGACGAGAGTTATCATTTATAACTCTGCAGGTTTATGAATTGCAGTGCCCCTGAGCTCCATTTTTCAAGTCGCTTTCTTGGGAGCTGGCCGCAAAAGCGCAGGATTTCTTCAGGCCCTATTCTGGTCCCGAGCGGCAGGCTGAGTCTGTGGTTAATTTTTCTTCCTGATGGGAAAATAGAGTGACCTGTGCCTGTCCCAACACCTAGAGCTAGTCTCTCATTGGTTCCCCCTCTTCCCGTTCATCCTCAGGACAAATTGCAACCTGTACGGAACAGGAGGTTAAAGGTGCTGATTCTCCAAGAAGGGAGATTGCTAGTAAAGCGGCTGGAATGGCGAACCCGAGCCCAAGGAGATGAGAAATGAGGTGCGTTTTAGAAACCTTTCCCGATCACACGGTGCACCATCTTCTGGGTTTCTCATGCATGTTTTCGAAGTGGGAAGATGCCCTTGAACCTGGAGATTTGGGACCCATGGGATGGGACCCACGCAGTAGTACTTTAAAGGGTCTGCGTTTGCTCACCCAACCTCACCAAACCTCTCAGCCCCAAGAGTGTCCACCCTTATGTCTCAATCAGCTGTGGGTCTAGATATGTCAATCCAGGAGGCATCACAGCCCCTGAACGAATTTAGTAAGAATTTCTCTCTCTTTCACTGCCTTTGTTTCACAGGTTTTTAAAAGTGATTGATTTTTATAAAGGGGTTTAGCTGCTTTTCACTGCTGTGTTTATGCCGATTTACACCCACTTGACTCACTTACAGAGAGATATCAATACATAGCTTTTAAGATTCTTACTAGTCAGATATATTCTTGGACGGTGAATAGGGGGTGTTGAGTCCAGTTCACAGAGCAAGGAGTAGGTCGTGTCTATTACATATTGGGTTTATGAAACGGTATCTGAGCTAATTTGAAACCCTTGTTTTATGCATCACCCCACCTCACCTTTCCCGTTAAGCAGCCATAGTGTGTTTTCTAAACGTGTGCCTCTGTTCTGTTTTGTAATTCAGTTCAAGGGTCGCGGTTTTCACATTCCCTCTATAAGTGATATCTTATGATAAGTGTCTTTTTCTGTGTGACTTATTTCACTTAGAATCGTCGTACCTAAATCCACTCATCATGCTGCTACTAGCCTTATGACGTTGATTTCATGGCTGAGTGATATTCCATTGTACATAAGGACCACAACTTCTTTATCCATTTTTCTCTTTCCTGGGATATTTAGGGTGTAACGAAGTGGAGGTTCTTGTCAACAGAGCAGCCCTAAACTTTGGGGTGCCTGTGTCTTGCTGATTTTTAGTTTTCCCAATTTATACGCCCATGAGTGGAAGTGCCCTATGCTCTCTAAGCTGAGTTTTTTCGATGTTTCAGGACACACCGTACACTTCTCCAGAGTGGCTGTTGGCAATTTACATCCCACCCATCAGCGTAGCAAGGCTCCCGTTTCTCCATGGCCTGTCCTGCATTTCTGGTTTTGACACTTTATTCAGCATGGCCCTTTTGACCGATGGGAAGCGAGACTTCTTTATAGCGGTGATTTGCCTTTCCAGGTTGCTTGGTTGGCCAAAAAGGGCGTATGCGTTTTTTCCTGAATATATTCAGGAAAAAACGCATACGCCCTTTTTGGCCAAGGGCATCATGGTCGAGGTTTTGCCGCTTTTCCTGTGCTTTAAAGGTGATTCGAATCTACCTCCTGAAATCTGTTTCCTGCAATTCTGCCTTGCTTTCAAATCCTCTTCGTTGCCTTCCCTCAATATATTTGTGGACGAGAGTTATCATTTATAACTCTGCAGGTTTGTGAATTGCAGTGCCCCTGAGCTCCATTTTTCAACTCGCTTTCTTGGGAGCTGGCCGCAAAAGCGCAGGATTGCTTCAGGCTCTATTCTGGTCCCGAGCGGAAGGCTGAGCCTGTGGTTAATTCTTCTTCCTGATGGGAAAATAGAGTGACCTGTGCCTGTCCCAACACCTAGAGCTAGTGTCTCATTGGTTCCCCCTCTTCCCGTTCATCCTCAGGACAAATTGCAACCTGTACGGAACAGGAGGTTAAAGGTGCTGATTCTCCAAGGAGGGAGATTGCTAGTAAAGCGGCTGGAATGGAGAACCCGAGCACAAGGAGATGAGAAATGAGGTGCGTTTTAGAAACCTTTTCCGATCACACGGTGCACCATCTTCTGGGTTTCTCATGCATGTTTTCGAAGTGGGAAGATGCCCTTGAACCTGGAGATTTGGGACCCATGGGATGGGACCCACGCAGTATTACTTTAAAGGGTCTGTGTTTGCTCACCCAACCTCACCAAACCTCTCAGCCCCAAGAGTGTCCACCCTTATGTCTCAATCAGCTGTGGGTCTAGATATGGTCAATCCAGGTGGCGTCACAGCCCCTGAGCAAATTTATTAAGAATTTCTCTCTCTTTCTCTGTCTTTGTTTCACGGGTTTTTAAAAGTGATTGATTTTTATAAAGGGGTTTAGCTGCTTTTCACTGCTGTGTTTATGCCGATTTACACCCACTTGACTCACTTACAGAGAGATATCAATGCATAGCTTTTAAGATTCTTACTAGTCAGATGTATTCTTCGGCTGTGAATAGAGGGTGTTGAGTCCAGTTCACAGAGCAAGGAGTAGGTCGTGTCTATTACATATTGGGTTTATGGAACGGTCTCTGAGCTAATTTGAAACCCTTGTTTTATGCATCACCCCACCTCACCTTTCCCGTTAAGCAGCCATAGTGTGTTTTCTAAACGTGTGCCTCTGTTCTGTTTTGTAATTCAGTTCAAGGGTCGCGGTTTTCACATTCCCTCTATAAGTGATATCTTATGATAAGTGTCTTTTTCTGTGTGACTTATTTCACTTAGAATCGTCGTACCTAAATCCACTCATCATGCTGCTACTAGCCTTATGACGTTGATTTCATGGCTGAGTGATATTCCATTGTACATAAGGACCACAACTTCTTTATCCATTTTTCTCTTTCCTGGTATATTTAAGGTGTAACGAAGTGGAGGTTCTTGTCAACAGAACAGCCCTAAACTTTGGGATGCCTGTGTCTTGCTGATTTTTAGTTTTCCCAATTTATACGCCCATGAGGGGAAGTGCCCTATGCTCTCTAAGCTGAGTTTTTTCGATGTTTCAGGACACACCGTACACTTCTCCAGAGTGGCTGTTGGCAATTTACATCCCGCCCATCAGCGTAGCAAGGCTCCCGTTTCTCCATGGCCTGTCCTGCATTTCTGGTTTTGACACTTTATTCAGCATGGCCCTTTTGACCGATGGGAAGCGAGACTTCTTTGTAGCGCTGATTTGCCTTTCCAGGTTGCTTGGTTGGCCAAAAAGGGCGTATGCGTTTTTTCCTGAATATATTCAGGAAAAAACTCATACGCCCTTTTTGGCCAAGGGCATCATGGTCGAGGTTTTGCCGCTTTTCCTGTGCTTTAAAGGCGATTCGAATCTACCTCCTGAAATCTGTTTCCTACAATTCTGCCTTGCTTTCAAATCCTCTTCGTTGCCTTCCCTCAATATATTTGTGGACGAGAGTTATCATTTATAACTCTGCAGGTTTGTGAATTGCAGTGCCCCTGAGCTCCATTTTTCAACTCGCTTTCTTGGGAGCTGGCCGCAAAAGCGCAGGATTGCTTCAGGCTCTATTCTGGTGCCGAGCGGCAGGCTGAGCCTGTGGTTAATTCTTCTTCCTGATGGGAAAATAGAGTGACCTGTGCCTGTCCCAACACCTAGAGCTAGTGTCTCATTGGTTCCCCCTCTTCCCGTTCATCCTCAGGACAAATTGCAACCTGTACGGAACAGGAGGTTAAAGGTGCTGATCCTCCAAGGAGGGAGATTGCTAGTAAAGCGGCTGGAATGGAGAACCCGAGCACAAGGAGATGAGAAATGAGGTGCGTTTTAGAAACCTTTCCCGATCACACGGTGTACCATCTTCTGGGTTTCTAATGCATGTTTTCGATGAAGGAAGATGCCCTTGAACCTGGAGATTTGGGACCCATGGGATGGGTACCACGCAGTATTACTTTAAAGGGTCTGCGTTTGCTCACCCAACCTCACCAAACCTCTCAGCCCCAAGAGTGTCCACCCTTATGTCTCAATCAGCTGTGGGTCTAGATATGTCAATCCAGGAGGCATCACAGCCCATGAACGAATTTAGTAAGAATTTCTTTCTCTTTCACTGTCTTTGTTTCACAGGTTTTTAAAAGTGATTTATTTTTATAAAGGGATTTAGCTGCTTTTCACTGCTGTTTATGCCGCTTTACACCCACTTGACTTACTTACAGAGAGATATCAATACATATGTTTTAAGATTCTTACTAGTCAGATATATTCTTGGGCGGTGAATAGGGGGTGTTGAGTCCAGTTCACTGAGCAAGGAGTAGGTCGTGTCTATTACATATTGGGTTTATGGAACGGTATCTGAGCTAATTTGAAACCCTTGTTTTATGCATCACCCCACCTCACCTTTCCCGTTAAGCAGCCATAGTGTGTTTTCTAAACGTGACTCTGTTCTGTTTTGTAATTCAGTTCAAGGGTAGCGGTTTTTACATTCCCTCTATAAGTGATATCTTATGATAAGTGTCTTTTTCTGTGTGACTTATTTCACTTAGAATCGTCGTACCTAAATCCACTCATCATGCTGCTACTAGCCTTATGCAGTTGATTTCATGGCTGAGTGATATTCCGTTGTACATAAGGACCACAACTTCTTTATCCATTTTTCTCTTTCCTGGGATATTTAAGGTGTAACGAAGTGGAGGTTCTTGTCAACAGATCAGCCCTAAACTTTGGGGTGCCTGTGTCTTGCTGATTTTTAGTTTTCCCAATTTATACGCCCATGAGGGGAAGTGCCCTATGTTGTCTAAGCTGAGTTTTTTAGATGTTTCAGGACACACCGTACACTTCTCCAGAGTGGCCGTTGGCATTTTACATCCCGCCCATCAGCGTAGCAAGGCTCCCGTTTCTCCATGGCCTGTCCTGCATTTCTGGTTTTGACACTTTATACAGCATGGCCCTTTTGACCGATGGGAAGCGAGACTTCTTTGTAGGGCTGATTTGCCTTTCCAGGTTGCTTGGTTGGCCAAAAAGGGCGTATGCGTTTTTTCCTGAATATATTCAGGAAAAACGCATACGCCCTTTTTGGCCAAGGGCATCATTGTCGAGGTTTTGCCGCTTTTCCCGTGCTTTAAAGGCGATTCGAATCTACCTCCTGAAATCTGTTTCCTGCAATTCTGCCTTGCTTTCAAATCCTCTTCGTTGCCTTCCCTCAATATATTTGTGGACGAGAGTTATCATTTATAACTCTGCAGGTTTATGAATTGCAGTGCCCCTGAGCTCCATTTTTCAACTCGCTTTCTTGGGAGCTGGCCGCAAAAGCGCAGGATTTCTTCAGGCCCTATTCTGGTCCCGAGCGGCAGGCTGAGTCTGTGGTTAATTTTTCTTCCTGATGGGAAAATAGAGTGACCTGTGCCTGTCCCAACACCTAGAGCTAGTCTCTCATTGGTTCCCCCTCTTCCCGTTCATCCTCAGGACAAATTGCAACCTGTACGGAACAGGAGGTTAAAGGTGCTGATTCTCCAAGAAGGGAGATTGCTAGTAAAGCGGCTGGAATGGCGAACCCGAGCCCAAGGAGATGAGAAATGAGCTGCGTTTTAGAAACCTTTCCCGATCACACGGTGCACCATCTTCTGGGTTTCTCATGCATGTTTTCGAAGTGGGAAGATGCCCTTGAACCTGGAGATTTGGGACCCATGGGATGGGACCCACGCAGTAGTACTTTAAAGGGTCTGCGTTTGCTCACCCAACCTCACCAAACCTCTCAGCCCCAAGAGTGTCCACCCTTATGTCTCAATCAGCTGTGGGTCTAGATATGGTCAATCCAGGTGGCGTCACAGCCCCTGAGCGAATTTAGTAAGAATTTCTCTCTCTTTCTCTGTCTTTGTTTCACGGGTTTTTAAAAGTGATTGATTTTTATAAAGGGGTTTAGCTGCTTTTCACTGCTGTGTTTATGCCGATTTACACCCACTTGACTCACTTACAGAGAGATATCAATACATAGCTTTTAAAATTCTTACTAGTCAGATATATTCTTGGACGGTGAATAGGGGGTGTTGAGTCCAGTTCACAGAGCAAGGAGTAGGTCGTGTCTATTACATATTGGGTTTATGAAACGGTATCTGAGCTAATTTGAAACCCTTGTTTTATGCATCACCCCACCTCACCTTTCCCGTTAAGCAGCCATAGTGTGTTTTCTAAACGTGTGCCTCTGTTCTGTTTTGTAATTCAGTTCAAGGGTCGCGGTTTTCACATTCCCTCTATAAGTGATATCTTATGATAAGTGTCTTTTTCTGTGTGACTTATTTCACTTAGAATCGTCGTACCTAAATCCACTCATCATGCTGCTACTAGCCTTATGACGTTGATTTCATGGCTGAGTGATATTCCATTGTACATAAGGACCACAACTTCTTTATCCATTTTTCTCTTTCCTGGTATATTTAAGGTGTAACGAAGTGGAGGTTCTTGTCAACAGAGCAGCCCTAAACTTTGGGGTGCCTGTGTCTTGCTGATTTTTAGTTTTCCCAATTTTTACGCCCATGAGTGGAAGTGCCCTATGCTCTCTAAGCTGAGTTTTTTCGATGTTTCAGGACACACCGTACACTTCTCCAGAGTGGCTGTTGGCAATTTACATCCCACCCATCAGCGTAGCAAGGCTCCCGTTTCTCCATGGCCTGTCCTGCATTTCTGGTTTTGACACTTTATTCAGCATAGCCCTTTTGACCGATGGGAAGCGAGACTTCTTTGTAGCGCTGATTTGCCTTTCCAGGTTGCTTGGTTGGCCAAAAAGGGCGTATGCCTTTTTTCCTGAATATATTCAGGAAAAAAGGCATACGCCCTTTTTGGCCAAGGGCATCATGGTCGAGGTTTTGCCCCTTTTCCTGTGCTTTAAAGGCGATTCGTATCTACCTCCTGAAATCTGTTTCCTGCAATTCTGCCTTGCTTTCAAATCCTCTTCGTTGCCTTCCCTCAATATATTTGTGGACGAGAGTTATCATTTATAACTCTGCAGGTTTGTGAATTGCAGAGCCCCTGAGCTCCATTTTTCAAATCCCTTTCTTGGGAGCTGGCCGCAAAAGCGCAGGATTGCTTCAGGCCCTATACTGGTCACGGGCGGCAGGCTGAGCCTGTGGTTAATTCTTCTTCCTGATGGGAAAATAGAGTGACCTGTGCCTGTCCCAACACCTAGAGCTAGTCTCTCATTGGTTCCCCCTCTTCCCGTTCATCCTCAGGACAAATTGCAACCTGTACGGAACAGGAGGTTAAAGGTGCTGATCCTCCAAGGAGGGAGATTGCTAGTAAAGCGGCTGGAATGGAGAACCCGAGCACAAGGAGATGAGAAATGAGGTGCGTTTTAGAAACCTTTCCCGATCACACGGTGTACCATCTTCTGGGTTTCTAATGCATGTTTTCGATGAAGGAAGATGCCCTTGAACCTGGAGATTTGGGACCCATGGGATGGGTACCACGCAGTATTACTTTAAAGGGTCTGCGTTTGCTCACCCAACCTCACCAAACCTCTCAGCCCCAAGAGTGTCCACCCTTATGTCTCAATCAGCTGTGGGTCTAGATATGTCAATCCAGGAGGCATCACAGCCCCTGAACGAATTTAGTAAAAATTTCTCTCTCTTTCACTGTCTTTGTTTCACAGGTTTTTAAAAGTGATTGATTTTTATAAAGGGGTTTAGCTGCTTTTCACTGCTGTTTATGCCGCTTTACACCCACTTGACTTACTTACAGAGAGATATCAATACATATGTTTTAAGATTCTTACTAGTCAGATATATTCTTGGGCGGTGAATAGGGGGTGTTGAGTCCAGTTCACTGAGCAAGGAGTAGGTCGTGTCTATTACATATTGGGTTTATGGAACGGTATCTGAGCTAATTTGAAACCCTTGTTTTATGCATCACCCCACCTCACCTTTCCCGTTAAGCAGCCATAGTGTGTTTTCTAAACGTGACTCTGTTCTGTTTTGTAATTCAGTTCAAGGGTAGCGGTTTTTACATTCCCTCTATAAGTGATATCTTATGATAAGTGTCTTTTTCTGTGTGACTTATTTCACTTAGAATCGTCGTACCTAAATCCACTCATCATGCTGCTACTAGCCTTATGCAGTTGATTTCATGGCTGAGTGATATTCCGTTGTACATAAGGACCACAACTTCTTTATCCATTTTTCTCTTTCCTGGGATATTTAAGGTGTAACGAAGTGGAGGTTCTTGTCAACAGATCAGCCCTAAACTTTGGGGTGCCTGTGTCTTGCTGATTTTTAGTTTTCCCAATTTATACGCCCATGAGGGGAAGTGCCCTATGCTCTGTAAGCTGAGTTTTTTCGATGTTTCAAGACACACCGTACACTTCTCCAGAGTGGCTGTTGGCAATTTACATCCCGCCCATCAGCGTAGCAAGGCTCCCGTTTCTCCATGGCCTGTCCTGCATTTCTGGTTTTGACACTTTATACAGCATGGCCCTTTTGACCGATGGGAAGCGAGACTTCTTTGTAGGGCTGATTTGCCTTTCCAGGTTGCTTGGTTGGCCAAAAAGGGCGTATGCGTTTTTTCCTGAATATATTCAGGAAAAACGCATACGCCCTTTTTGGCCAAGGGCATCATTGTCGAGGTTTTGCCGCTTTCCCCGTGCTTTAAAGGCGATTCGAATCTACCTCCTGAAATCTGTTTCCTGCAATTCTGCCTTGCTTTCAAATCCTCTTCGTTGCCTTCCCTCAATATATTTGTGGACGAGAGTTATCATTTATAACTCTGCAGGTTTATGAATTGCAGTGCCCCTGAGCTCCATTTTTCAACTCGCTTTCTTGGGAGCTGGCCGCAAAAGCGCAGGATTTCTTCAGGCCCTATTCTGGTCCCGAGCGGCAGGCTGAGTCTGTGGTTAATTTTTCTTCCTGATGGGAAAATAGAGTGACCTGTGCCTGTCCCAACACCTAGAGCTAGTCTCTCATTGGTTCCCCCTCTTCCCGTTCATCCTCAGGACAAATTGCAACCTGTACGGAACAGGAGGTTAAAGGTGCTGATTCTCCAAGAAGGGAGATTGCTAGTAAAGCGGCTGGAATGGCGAACCCGAGCCCAAGGAGATGAGAAATGAGGTGCGTTTTAGAAACCTTTCCCGATCACACGGTGCACCATCTTCTGGGTTTCTCATGCATGTTTTCGAAGTGGGAAGATGCCCTTGAACCTGGAGATTTGGGACCCATGGGATGGGACCCACGCAGTAGTACTTTAAAGGGTCTGCGTTTGCTCACCCAACCTCACCAAACCTCTCAGCCCCAAGAGTGTCCACCCTTATGTCTCAATCAGCTGTGGGTCTAGATATGGTCAATCCAGGTGGCGTCACAGCCCCTGAGCGAATTTAGTAAGAATTTCTCTCTCTTTCTCTGTCTTTGTTTCACGGGTTTTTAAAAGTGATTGATTTTTATAAAGGGGTTTAGCTGCTTTTCACTGCTGTGTTTATGCCGATTTACACCCACTTGACTCACTTACAGAGAGATATCAATACATAGCTTTTAAGATTCTTACTAGTCAGATATATTCTTGGACGGTGAATAGGGGGTGTTGAGTCCAGTTCACAGAGCAAGGAGTAGGTCGTGTCTATTACATATTGGGTTTATGAAACGGTATCTGAGCTAATTTGAAACCCTTGTTTTATGCATCACCCCACCTCACCTTTCCCGTTAAGCAGCCATAGTGTGTTTTCTAAACGTGTGCCTCTGTTCTGTTTTGTAATTCAGTTCAAGGGTCGCGGTTTTCACATTCCCTCTATAAGTGATATCTTATGATAAGTGTCTTTTTCTGTGTGACTTATTTCACTTAGAATCGTCGTACCTAAATCCACTCATCATGCTGCTACTAGCCTTATGACGTTGATTTCATGGCTGAGTGATATTCCATTGTACATAAGGACCACAACTTCTTTATCCATTTTTCTCTTTCCTGGTATATTTAAGGTGTAACGAAGTGGAGGTTCTTGTCAACAGAGCAGCCCTAAACTTTGGGGTGCCTGTGTCTTGCTGATTTTTAGTTTTCCCAATTTTTACGCCCATGAGTGGAAGTGCCCTATGCTCTCTAAGCTGAGTTTTTTCGATGTTTCAGGACACACCGTACACTTCTCCAGAGTGGCTGTTGGCAATTTACATCCCACCCATCAGCGTAGCAAGGCTCCCGTTTCTCCATGGCCTGTCCTGCATTTCTGGTTTTGACACTTTATTCAGCATAGCCCTTTTGACCGATGGGAAGCGAGACTTCTTTGTAGCGCTGATTTGCCTTTCCAGGTTGCTTGGTTGGCCAAAAAGGGCGTATGCCTTTTTTCCTGAATATATTCAGGAAAAAAGGCATACGCCCTTTTTGGCCAAGGGCATCATGGTCGAGGTTTTGCCCCTTTTCCTGTGCTCTAAAGGCGATTCGTATCTACCTCCTGAAATCTGTTTCCTGCAATTCTGCCTTGCTTTCAAATCCTTTTCGTTGCCTTCCCTCAATATATTTGTGGACGAGAGTTATCATTTATAACTCTGCAGGTTTGTGAATTGCAGAGCCCCTGAGCTCCATTTTTCAAATCCCTTTCTTGGGAGCTGGCCGCAAAAGCGCAGGATTGCTTCAGGCCCTATACTGGTCCCGGGCGGCAGGCTGAGCCTGTGGTTAATTCTTCTTCCTGATGGGAAAATAGAGTGACCTGTGCCTGTCCCAACACCTAGAGCTAGTCTCTCATTGGTTCCCCCTCTTCCCGTTCATCCTCAGGACAAATTGCAACCTGTACGGAACAGGAGGTTAAAGGTGCTGATCCTCCAAGGAGGGAGATTGCTAGTAAAGCGGCTGGAATGGCGAACCCGAGCCCAAGGAGATGAGAAATGAGGTGCGTTTTAGAAACCTTTCCCGATCACACGGTGTACCATCTTCTGGGTTTCTAATGCATGTTTTCGATGAAGGAAGATGCCCTTGAACCTGGAGATTTGGGACCCATGGGATGGGTACCACGCAGTATTACTTTAAAGGGTCTGCGTTTGCTCACCCAACCTCACCAAACCTCTCAGCCCCAAGAGTGTCCACCCTTATGTCTCAATCAGCTGTGGGTCTAGATATGTCAATCCAGGAGGCATCACAGCCCCTGAACGAATTTAGTAAAAATTTCTCTCTCTTTCACTGTCTTTGTTTCACAGGTTTTTAAAAGTGATTGATTTTTATAAAGGGGTTTAGCTGCTTTTCACTGCTGTTTATGCCGCTTTACACCCACTTGACTTACTTACAGAGAGATATCAATACATATGTTTTAAGATTCTTACTAGTCAGATATATTCTTGGGCGGTGAATAGGGGGTGTTGAGTCCAGTTCACTGAGCAAGGAGTAGGTCGTGTCTATTACATATTGGGTTTATGGAACGGTATCTGAGCTAATTTGAAACCCTTGTTTTATGCATCACCCCACCTCACCTTTCCCGTTAAGCAGCCATAGTGTGTTTTCTAAACGTGACTCTGTTCTGTTTTGTAATTCAGTTCAAGGGTAGCGGTTTTTACATTCCCTCTATAAGTGATATCTTATGATAAGTGTCTTTTTCTGTGTGACTTATTTCACTTAGAATCGTCGTACCTAAATCCACTCATCATGCTGCTACTAGCCTTATGACGTTGATTTCATGGCTGAGTGATATTCCGTTGTACATAAGGACCACAACTTCTTTATCCATTTTTCTCTTTCCTGGGATATTTAAGGTGTAACGAAGTGGAGGTTCTTGTCAACAGATCAGCCCTAAACTTTGGGGTGCCTGTGTCTTGCTGATTTTTAGTTTTCCCAATTTATACGCCCATGAGGGGAAGTGCCCTATGTTGTCTAAGCTGAGTTTTTTAGATGTTTCAGGACACACCGTACACTTCTCCAGAGTGGCCGTTGGCATTTTACATCCCGCCCATCAGCGTAGCAAGGCTCCCGTTTCTCCATGGCCTGTCCTGCATTTCTGGTTTTGACACTTTATACAGCATGGCCCTTTTGACCGATGGGAAGCGAGACTTCTTTGTAGCGCTGATTTGCCTTTCCAGGTTGCTTGGTTGGCCAAAAAGGGCGTATGCGTTTTTTCCTGAATATATTCAGGAAAAACGCATACGCCCTTTTTGGCCAAGGGCATCATTGTCGAGGTTTTGCCGCTTTTCCCGTGCTTTAAAGGCGATTCGAATCTACCTCCTGAAATCTGTTTCCTGCAATTCTGCCTTGCTTTCAAATCCTCTTCGTTGCCTTCCCTCAATATATTTGTGGACGAGAGTTATCATTTATAACTCTGCAGGTTTATGAATTGCAGTGCCCCTGAGCTCCATTTTTCAACTCGCTTTCTTGGGAGCTGGCCGCAAAAGCGCAGGATTTCTTCAGGCCCTATTCTGGTCCCGAGCGGCAGGCTGAGTCTGTGGTTAATTTTTCTTCCTGATGGGAAAATAGAGTGACCTGTGCCTGTCCCAACACCTAGAGCTAGTCTCTCATTGGTTCCCCCTCTTCCCGTTCATCCTCAGGACAAATTGCAACCTGTACGGAACAGGAGGTTAAAGGTGCTGATTCTCCAAGAAGGGAGATTGCTAGTAAAGCGGCTGGAATGGCGAACCCGAGCCCAAGGAGATGAGAAATGAGGTGCGTTTTAGAAACCTTTCCCGATCACACGGTGCACCATCTTCTGGGTTTCTCATGCATGTTTTCGAAGTGGGAAGATGCCCTTGAACCTGGAGATTTGGGACCCATGGGATGGGACCCACGCAGTAGTACTTTAAAGGGTCTGCGTTTGCTCACCCAACCTCACCAAACCTCTCAGCCCCAAGAGTGTCCACCCTTATGTCTCAATCAGCTGTGGGTCTAGATATGGTCAATCCAGGTGGCGTCACAGCCCCTGAGCGAATTTAGTAAGAATTTCTCTCTCTTTCTCTGTCTTTGTTTCACGGGTTTTTAAAAGTGATTGATTTTTATAAAGGGGTTTAGCTGCTTTTCACTGCTGTGTTTATGCCGATTTACACCCACTTGACTCACTTACAGAGAGATATCAATACATAGCTTTTAAGATTCTTACTAGTCAGATATATTCTTGGACGGTGAATAGGGGGTGTTGAGTCCAGTTCACAGAGCAAGGAGTAGGTCGTGTCTATTACATATTGGGTTTATGAAACGGTATCTGAGCTAATTTGAAACCCTTGTTTTATGCATCACCCCACCTCACCTTTCCCGTTAAGCAGCCATAGTGTGTTTTCTAAACGTGTGCCTCTGTTCTGTTTTGTAATTCAGTTCAAGGGTCGCAGTTTTCACATTCCCTCTATAAGTGATATCTTATGATAAGTGTCTTTTTCTGTGTGACTTATTTCACTTAGAATCGTCGTACCTAAATCCACTCATCATGCTGCTACTAGCCTTATGACGTTGATTTCATGGCTGAGTGATATTCCATTGTACATAAGGACCACAACTTCTTTATCCATTTTTCTCTTTCCTGGTATATTTAAGGTGTAACGAAGTGGAGGTTCTTGTCAACAGAGCAGCCCTAAACTTTGGGGTGCCTGTGTCTTGCTGATTTTTAGTTTTCCCAATTTTTACGCCCATGAGTGGAAGTGCCCTATGCTCTCTAAGCTGAGTTTTTTCGATGTTTCAGGACACACCGTACACTTCTCCAGAGTGGCTGTTGGCAATTTACATCCCACCCATCAGCGTAGCAAGGCTCCCGTTTCTCCATGGCCTGTCCTGCATTTCTGGTTTTGACACTTTATTCAGCATAGCCCTTTTGACCGATGGGAAGCGAGACTTCTTTGTAGCGCTGATTTGCCTTTCCAGGTTGCTTGGTTGGCCAAAAAGGGCGTATGCCTTTTTTCCTGAATATATTCAGGAAAAAAGGCATACGCCCTTTTTGGCCAAGGGCATCATGGTCGAGGTTTTGCCCCTTTTCCTGTGCTTTAAAGGCGATTCGTATCTACCTCCTGAAATCTGTTTCCTGCAATTCTGCCTTGCTTTCAAATCCTCTTCGTTGCCTTCCCTCAATATATTTGTGGACGAGAGTTATCATTTATAACTCTGCAGGTTTGTGAATAGCAGAGCCCCTGAGCTCCATTTTTCAAATCCCTTTCTTGGGAGCTGGCCGCAAAAGCGCAGGATTGCTTCAGGCCCTATACTGGTCACGGGCGGCAGGCTGAGCC